>NW_028252102.1:0-60215 GCF_964263255.1 Lissotriton vulgaris
TGTGTGTGCCAGCTAACGTAGAGGTCACTAGAAACTTTCTTGAATAAACAAGAAGGGATTAGTTTCTGACAACGGCATAAACATGTGTAGCAGGGTGGCGGGACGGGAGACGAACTCTACAGTACAGGACTGGTGGACAACTGACGTTCCTTCCACCTCCTCTCTTTCACCACTTCAGGACGCTTGGGAAACTGAGTCCGAAGCATGGTGGACCCGCCAACCAATAAGAAATGAAGAGTGTACCTTTAACGTAGACAACTACGAAGAAGAAGGCACAGCCCCCTGTGACGCGTTCCTGTGCAGAGCGGACAGCTTCGAGGAAAGAGACACGCCCCCCCTGTGACGCGTTGCCACCAGGATTGGTCAAAGAGCATGAAGAGGAAGGATAGTTGTGTTCCGGCACTTCGGAGAAGAGAGGAGAGCAAGTGGAGAGCGTGAAGAACGGAGTGTGAAGGAGAACGGACTTGGTGGAGGAGCGGAGGACGGGAGACGCTGTGCCTGGAGGCCAACATCACCGCCAAGTGCCCAGCCACCCTCACGGAGGAGTGTGGCTCAACCAGGTGTGTCAGCGTATGTCGGGTTGGCTGGGGAGGCATTGCGACGCAGTGTAATTAGTGTACATAGCGTGCTCAACCTACCTCCCTTAACTTACCTACCCTCCCTTACCTCCTGTCCTCACTTCAACCCCTTCACCTGTAGTCACATCTACGTTTTGTAAATACACGTGCACCGGTGTCCTCACTCCACTGGTTCCCCCCCGGGAGAACTTGAAAGCCTGAGCTCCATACTAAGAGCCTTTATTTTTCCTCCGCATGTGGCGCTGGGAAGCGACGAGGGAAGAAGAAGGGGCCAGCACAGAGGCTATACTGAAAAGGACGAGTCCCCGAAGATCCCGTGCCATAACCGCCGTGGTGGACCCTGCAGCACTAGCTAGAGAATGAAGAACCTAAAGAAAGAAAAAGACCTTTGTTAAAATAAAACCGTATTAACCCTCTCTGGTATCTGTGTCCCTCCTTCTGAACCGCCACAACATGACAACTTTGTTTCCCTAGAATCGAAACGATATCTTCAGAGTCGTGGCAACAATAGATAACTATTTTACTTAGTCAATCATTCATGCATTTTCTACAGAGTTGCATAGAAATAGTGAGTCGAGCGTTTCAATAAAAAGGGTTTATTGAACAGTCTTATTTCACATGCAAGAGATTTGAACTGCTACAATCGTTAGACAGAATGCAAAGTATAATGCATACAGCGTAAACAGTAACATTAAATAATACTGTAATAGCATTGTCTGTTGCTATGACATATATAAAAATACATACATAAATAACGCAGGCTAAAATACTCAATTGGTGCTTCTAAAATGCGCCTACCCCAGTGTACCTAACTTAGGTCTAGTGCAAAGGAAGAAGAAGGTGCTGTTTAGCTTAAGTTTAGTTTTGCCAAGAATTGCCAAAGGTTTCTCTAGGTTCTAATCAGCTCCATACCTTAGAATGAGAGAGGTTGGTATCTTTTTCCCGGGACTTGCTATAGCGAGCTGTGTCGTGCAAGTAGGTAGTCGAACTGCACCGAACCACACCGTGCTTTGCGAGAGCAAGTGAACGTATATTTATACCTTGAAGGTGTTTAGGAATGCCAGTATTGATGTAAAGTAGGGCATATGAATGTCATGAATGAACCCCTAAGGAATAGAAGTTCATGCATGATAAATGAGTTCTTGGGGAAATCAATATCCAAGCAAGGGAAGTCCCTAACAGCTTAAGAGTCTGGTTTTCCTAGAACTCATTATGATGTAGATGAACGGATGGAAGTAGCCATGCCTGTATTTGGGTAGCAGGGGCTATGCCTAAATAAGGATTGGATTTCTATGCCTATATAAGGGCAATGTGAAATGCACCTATATAAGGGCATGAATCGGGAAAATTCATAAGGAATCGACATACAACACCCACTCCACTTTCTTATGTACGACATTACTAAGTTCTAAACATGTTAAACATATCTAAATCATATCTATACATGAAGAGCTAAAAGCATGTTTCAAATACATTGTAAATAATATATTCAAACTAAAGCATTGGTGCTGTACACATTAAAGCAATGTTTCATTCAAAGCATATATTGACATTTTAAATGCTAAATGAATGAACCATGAAAATATATAGTTATGAAATGGCTCGTAAATAAGCATGGGCGAATTTTGCGAATCTGGCGTTCGCGAATTTTGCGAATTTGCGAACTCGCAATCCGCAAAAGCTGCGAATTCTCGCGAATTTGTTTTTTTTTTGTGTTCGCAAGGGTCTCTGCCAGTTCGCGAGGGTTTGGTACCAGTTCGCAATTGCGAACTTACTTGTCGGCTCGCAACGGTCGCGACTATGTTGTTTCTACGTCTGGTTCATCATCACAGGTTCCCAGCACCCTCTGTTTGACCACTGCCACCCTCTGTTTCACCCATGCCACCCTCTGTTACATCAATGCCACCCTCTGGTTCATCATCACTGTAGATTATGGGGGGGAAAAGCAAGCACACCTGCCCTGCTTCAACTGACATGAATTAATTGGGGGTTAGTTTATTAATGTGTCACTGTTTTAAAATTCCAGGTCTGGCACCTGCTTCCTTATCAGTAATTTGCTTTCTGTTGCAGTGCAATTTTTTTTTCCAGGACCTTTGTGGCCTACTTGTAGCTATTCTATGAGCCTGCTGTGAGGGTCAGAGCAGGGTCATACAATTGTTGCAACTAGCAACTGAACTCTGGAGGGGCCCCAGTCAGGAAGCACTACAGGGAATGGTTACTAATGATGAGGTTGAACTCTTGCACCTGTGAGTGCTTTCAGTTTTGCAAAACTCGTTTTTCTGCAATTTCGCGGGATTCGCGGGGCGTGAACTTGCGCGAGATCAGAATCGGAAGCCGCGAATTCATGCGAATATGCGATTTGTGTTTTTGCGGCGTGTTAGTTCGCAAGGTTTTGTGCGTTTTAGCGAGCCGCTTGTAGCGCAAGGCGCAAAGTTACCCTCGTGGTCGTTCAAGGGCGCGGCCATCTTGTTTGCATGACGTATTTCCGTTTCCGGACGCGAAGTGTAATCTCGCAAAGTGTGCGGCTCGCTAGTACAATTTCGCGTGTGTTCGCGAGGAAAATCTCGCGTGAACTTACCCGCGCGGTCGTGAACGGGCGCGGCCATCTTGTTTCTCATTCATTGCTATGGTTCTGGGCATGCTTTTTGTATCCTCTCTAAATCTCTGCCATCCTTTGCTTGTTTGAAGTTTTTTTTGATCTATTTTACTTATTATCTATCCCTCTATTTTTCTAGCCCTATATTTTTGTGTTTACTGCTACTTTTGGTTAATTTAAACTACTTTTTTAAACTCTTTTCTTTTCTTCTCTGCCCTATTCTATTTTCTTTATTATTTAGCTTCCTTTCCGCCCAGACCATGGTGAAGGGAGCCGGGAGCATCCCGAGAAGGGGAAGGGTCCCGCACCCCGTGCCCGGCTCCCGTGCGGGCGTTTGAGGGGGGAGATAGTCGCACCCCGGGAGATCTTCAGCCCAGAGGAGGTGGGCGCACTCATTTTTTATGTTTCGCGCCGCCTCCCCAGGACCATCATGGCAGGCGGCAGGATCGCTAGCGGGTACGGGATCCGGGAGCGCCGGAAGCGGTGGGAGAAGGTGTGCCGGGCCATGTACCACCACTCTCGGGTCCGGCGCACCTACAACCAGGCCACCCACCGCTGGACGGATGTCCTGGACCGTGAACGCGATCTGCTCGACCTGCTTGGCCTTGAGATCCCCGGGCTTGGTGAGTAGTAGTAGCTATTTCTTTACTACTCTGTTTTCTCCTGCTCTGTGTGTTATTATCTTGCAAATTTTTGTTTTTTACCAAGAGCAATAATGCTGCTGATTACATTGTAGGTAAATTATATTTCAAAATCTTCTGTGCATTTCAGGTGCACTGCTCTCCTTCTCAGTAGTGTTGCTACTATGCTTATTTGTTTTCGATTTTGTGTTCATTTCATTGGCCTGTGAAATTATGTATGAGTGTAGTTTAAAGAACTACGTAATGCTAGACACTAAGGGGCAGATTTATGAGGCCGTTGCGCCTCTTTGTGCCGCAATTGCGTCACTTCATTTGACGCAACTGCGGCGCAAACAATGCGCCCTCCTTACAACGTGACGCATCTAGGAGATGCGTCACGTTGTAAAGCACTGCGCCATAAGGAGGCGTTCCTGCGCAGGGGGGGGGGGGCGTTCCTGCGCAGGAACGCCTCCTGAAAGTGGCTGAGTGAAATCTATGAGATTTCACTCAGTCACATTCAGGGCAATGCTGCGTCAAAATCCTGCGCCTGCTCGAAGCAGGCGTAGGTCTTGACGCAGCCTTTTCTAGATGGGGCACCCCCGAACCTTGCTGGAGCTGCGTCGCAACTCCAGCAATGCACCACATTTCCGGCACAAATGCGTCACGCATCTGTGCCGTTTTTGCACCATGGTGCACCGCATTATAAATGCGGCGCACCATGGGTGGCGGAGCTGTGGCGCACTGTGGCGCACGTTAACTGGCACATCCCTGGGGATGAGCCAGTTAACATAAATCTGCCCCGAAAGTTCAGATTTTTAATTACCGGCGCATCCCTGCAAAGTAGCAGGGATGCGCCAGTAATTGTGCGCCACGCCACCACCACCCATGGTGCGCCGTATTTACAATGCGGCGCACCATGGGCCCAAAACGTCACCAAAGCGTTACGCATCTGTGTCGTAAAGGCGGCGCATTGCTGGAGTTGCGTCGCAACGATGGCGCAGCTCCATCAATGCTCTGGGGTGCCCTATCTCCCCAATGCTGCGTCGAGCTGTACGTCTGCTTCAAGCAGGCGCAGGGTTTGAGTCACGCATCATTGTTGTTAAAGTGAGTGATTGAAATCTTGTAGATTTCCCTCAGCCACTTTTAGGATGCGTTCCTGCGCAGGAACGCCCTCCCTTGCGCCGGAAAGCCTCCTGATGGCGCAGGTCTTTACAACGTGATGCATCTCCCATATGCGTCACGTTGTTAATATACGCCGCACCATTGCGCCTCTTTTGTTCTGCAGCTGCGTCACAAAAGTCACGCAACAATGGAGCAAAAGAGCCGCAAGGGGCTGCTAAATCAGCCCCTACAGACTCAAGTCCAGTCCTTCCTTTGTACACATGGCGATAAGAAGAAATAGTGGTGGTGGATTGATAGTTTGAGTATTTTAATGACTGGTTAATGTAGTAGGAAACTTTAGTGTTGTCGCTGATCTGCAATCACGATGGGCTTTGTCTGTCACTTCGCGTGCTGCGGACTGCTGCCTGCCAATCCTAGGCAAACCTTTTTAGTACTTTGTTTAGTGAGTTACATAAGAAGTTTCCAATTCGACGGTCCGCAAATCAAGCAATACTAATAACGTAGTAGACCACATGAGATCGGTCAATAATATATCCCGTGGAATAGTTGTCTATTTGCTATTTCGCCAAAATATTTTGTTATTGTTCTTTTGAAATGTTTGATTTGGTTGACAAATATCATCCATGTTTTCTGGTCTTTCTTTCTTTCATGTTGTACATCAGCTCCCCCCAGGGGCAAGAGGACACAGGAGGAGGAGGGTGCTGTTCAGGATGCAGGCAAGGATCGGGCAGGCGAGGGCTCCTTTGCTGGCCCCAGTAAGTTTTAATTTTAATATAGAGTACTTATTTTTTCCTAGCGTTCCTCATTCGTTTTTTTCTAAATTGTCTTTGATCTTCTTGTAGACTGGATCTAAATTCTTATCCTGCCTCGACTATGACTCCCTGTGGTATTACTAGATTATTCTTATTAGTCTGTCTGTGTAGCTAACTAAGATTGCACATTTGGAAATTCCATTGGACTCCCATTCTAGCCAGCAATAGCTCTATGCACTGAGTGCAGTCCTCTGGGATTGTCCATAATGTCTTTTCAAGTCTCCTAAATGTTTATGCTTTGACAATTGCCAACAATAAAAAGGTGAATGACCACCAAGAAAGAATAAGATACTACTTTACATTTGGTTTGGATAGTAGGACAATCCATTCTACTACTGTTGCAGGGACAAATCTGCACAAACAGAACTATGGACACTAAATAATGCATTGCTTAGCTTATCAATTATAATAGGTGCTGTTAGACTTTCCACATACCTCAGTGATAACAGACTTTGTAGTTGAACCCCCAATCTCCTTACTGACTAGATAGTGTGGCAGAGTCATTTAGCTCCAAAAGTCACCGATGATTGATCCCCAATGATGTCAGAGGCACGGACTCATGCTTGCAAAAATTCCAAAACCTTTAGCTCATCCACTCTAGTCTGGAGGACCAAAAACCACAGAGTCTATTTAAGTTTAAAAGCTTTATTAAAAGTAAACACATTTATTAAAATCAAGTTTGTCATAAAAGTAAACGTTTAACTGAAAATGGAAAAGTGCTTAGTGCTGACGATTAATTGGACACATTTCTTGTGGTCGAGCCGAGCTCTCACCTGGTTTGAACTTGATCCTGCTCGTGTTCTTAGAAGTCAAGCTTCTGTCTGTTAGGAGAAAAAGTGGTGCGTGTTAAAAATAAAAAGCAAGCATTCATCAGTTGTGCCAAAAAGTGCAGCAAGACAACAGCCTTCCCTGGAAAAAGGGACATTTTTACTTTAGAGTAGACAGTCACAAATTATTAAATTGTATTCTGTTTTTTTCACATTTCTTTCTTCCTCCTAGACCAAATATTATATAGTAGTGAGTGGTGTATTCTAACATTATTAAATGTACTTTGTAGGTGGAACATCTGGAGGCGGGGCCAGCGCGGAGGTGGTGGTATTGGACGAGGGGAACAACTCTGGGGAGGAGGCGGTGGAAGTGCCGGACAATTCTGTGAGGGATAACACGGTGGTGGCGGGCAGAGGTAAGCTATATATTCCTTACTTATTGAGATTGAAGACTGCAGAGTGTGCTTTCTGCACGGGTGTATTGTAAATCAAGCAGGTAGTAGCCTCCTCTAAATGTACTTCGACTTAGCTGTGAAGTTTTTGGCGAGAAGAATCCCAATCAGATCTGAGATGAACTTGATGGATGGGATGAACGAAAAGCGAAAGAAGGGTGTAAGTAAGTGTGGAAGGACGAGAAATGTAATGATGACTGGCAAAGAAGAATGATATGTGTTTGCTTGGTCCCCGAGGTGGCTGGGAAGGAAAGAATATGGTATGGTGCATGGCTGGGTGAATGATGAAGCAAGGATGGGTGGAAGGAGAACAGCCTGGGTGGGTGAAACAGAAACTGTATGTGTGTATATACTTTGAATGGATGGATGCCTGGATCATGGTACTATCTGACTCTTAGATAGCATATGTGTATCTAGAGAGAGTAGACGGTCACTGGATGAACTAAGTGTTACTCTGAAGAGCATGTAACACCGCACCCGCACGTCCGTTCCAGTGTAGGAAAGGCAAGGAAAAGAAGTTGTAATTTTGTCCAAATACTACCATGAATAGTAGCAGTTGTTTGTATTGCAACTGCAAGCACAGCATATATCCGGTTATTACGGTGGACACTCCCTACCTCTCTTAATAACTTTAGTTTAGTAGTAGTACGTCATTCATGTGTGGGTGTATCACTGTTCACTCAATAATAAGCAAAGCACCTAAAGTCATCCCATATGTCATCAAATACATCCCATGTGAAGTGATAGATAATCAGATTATTTAGCTTCTTCATTTTCCTTTTCTAATACTCATTGGCACTATAGGGTGAAAGCTAAATTAATTAAGCAGTAGCCCTTTTAACAGAGTATTCTCAGTGCCACCCGTAATAGAAAAGTAAGAGCTTCACCACCTGCATGTACTGGACCGGTACAGTAACGCAAGTCTGTCTCAGTCATCATGGTGTGCGTCTGTTTTTCTCAGGTGCAAGTTCACTGCGCTGGCATTATGCCGGCTTGCATAAGATAACGTACCAATTTTCCTAAACAAGAGAGAAGAAGAAAAATAAGACTGGTGTACTGTCATAGTCGACTGTAATGGAAGTCCATAGTGCTCGTAGAATTTGTTCCTTAAACTCCCACTAATGTTGGAGCAAGGATGAAGAAGTTGGAGGTTACATAGATACTGTCCTCAATAGTTATGTACTGTGCTTTCAATTTGCTACTTGTACTGTGAAACAACTTTCTGCTCAATCATTTTGTGTTAATCTTAAGGAGCATTGGTTACAGACTATGTCTTTCTTTCTTCATATAGTTGCTCCTTCCAAATATAACTGACCATCAAGGAGGAGGGAGCTGGCTCGAATGGCCCGGCAACCGAGGCTGGATGCCACTGTCGCTGAATATCGGCGGCTGGTGGCCCTGGAGGAGGCGGAGACGCAGTCTACCGGTACTATAACAACATCCACTGGGACAGCTGCATCCTCCTCCGTGCCCCCACGGGCTGCCAGCCAGCGCAGTGCTCCAGCGGTACGGAGCCGGGCTACCAAAGCCAAACGCCACCGCCGAGCAGCAAAGACAGCAGCTGCCCCGTACAGGATTTGCAAGGCACGCCGGCGCCGCTTATGCCTCAGAGTGTCCTACCTGGAGTAGGAGGTCCTAAGCTATAAGAACTTGGTGGAGGGCCTCCGCTTCGACCATGCCACCCTCCGCAAGGAGCATGATGCCCTGGCCGCTAAAGTCAACAGCACCCTGCCGTAGTGTCCTTTGCCCCTTTTTTAGAGACTTTTGGGGGGTGGGAATTGGGAGTTGGGTTTTTTGGGGACTTTTGAAGGACAATCGTTGGGGTTAGGGAGGGTCTTGCGGGAGATTATTTTGTTAGGGCTATAAAAATAGACTTTTTGAAACTTTATCTGACCATACCTGTTTTTTACTGCTTTTGAGTCTGGTGGGTGGGGGTTTAACAGTAAGTTTGTTTTCCTGAATAGTCCTAGGACTTTAGTAGTACTACCGTCAATCTCTCGTCTCTCCTAATACTCCATTATACTACCTCCGACCCTCCTGGGTCGCTCCTCCTGCCGCACGGTCCCCGTGTGCCAGGGCCTCCCTCTGCCTGCCGCCTCCTGCCAGGTCCTCCCGCTGCCTACCTGCCTGGTCCCCCTGCTGCCTGCCTCCAGCCCCAGGCCAGCTTCGCACGTTCCGCGTGCTTGGCCCCCCTGCTGCCGGCTGCCTGTCCCCCGACCCTGCCATTGCACGGTCCCCGGGGGCAAGTTCACCCTACTGCCGACCGACCCCTGCCCCTGCCCCCTGCCCGCCGCCTGCTAGGGTCAGCCCTCAGGCCTCGCCGCTCCGCCGCTTTCCCACTGTTTTTTTCCCGCCGATCCTACCCCCACACCTTCTCCCCCCGCCGCTCACTTCCCCCCTCCCCGCTGCTGCCCCCCTGCGGCCCGCCCCCTCTTCCCTCTGCTCGCCCCTGATTAGCCTCCCCGCTCCCGCCTCCCAGCGGCCCCTCCCTCGCTCCACCCCCCCACTACACCTTTTATGGCGGAGTCCACGCGTACGCGCAGCGTGCACGCGCAGAGGGCGCGCCAAAGGTAAGCCTGTCTGCGCCCGTCCGCGCCTGGACCGCGCCCAGTGCCAGGACCCCTGGTCCCCGCAGACCCCAGCCCGCCCGCCTTACGTACGACGCCGCCACCCTCAACGCCCTCAACGCCGGCCGAGTCCCGGGCTGCTACCGAGCCACCCCGAGACGCACCCACGGACCCTTCTGCTGCAACTCCTGTAAGTTCACCTGCTTCCGGACCTGCACTACTCCAGCACCAACCAAGACCAAGACGAGCAACAGCAGCAGCCACCTGAAATGCATCCTGCTCAACACCCGCTCCGTCCACAGGCACGCCATCGAGATCTGGAACCTACTCGACACCACAGCCCCAGACGTCGCCTTCTTCACGGAAACCTGGATGAACGCCTCCTCAGCGCCCGACATCGCCATCGCCATCCCAGACGGCTACAAGATCATCCAAAGGGACCGCACCAACCACACCGGAGGAGGCATCGCCATCATCCACAGGAACACCATCCGCATCACGACCCACACCGACGATACCCTCGCAACCGCCGAGCGCCTACACTTTCAGGTCCACATCAACCCCAAGACCACCCTCAGAGGCACCCTCATCTACAGACCCCCGGGACAACGCACACAATTCAGCGAAGACATCGCCGACTTCATCAGCCTGCACGCCCTCTGCTCCGCTGACTACATCCTCCTAGGGGACCTCAACTTCCACCTGGAGAAGAACAACGACCGTAACACCACCACCCTGCTGGACAACCTCGCTAACCTCGGACTCAAGCAACTGGTGACCACCCCCACCCACTACGCCGGACACACACTCGACCCCGTCTTCTCTTCCAGCAAGGACATCGCCTTCAGCCACGCCACCGGACTCCACTGGACGGACCACAGCTGCGTCCACTTCAGCTTCGGAAGGACCACGATCCACCACCACCAGCAACAGGTTGCACGCAGGAGCTGGAACAAGATCACAGCCGACCAGCTCGCGACCTCCCTGAGCATGAACCCTCCCACCAGCACAACGAACCCTAGCCAGGCGGCCACCAACCTCACGAAGTGGCTCAGCGACTGCGCAGACGAGCTCGCCCCCCTGAGGACCCCGCCTAGCAGACCCGGTAGCAAGAAAGCCCCATGGTTCACCGACGAACTCAAGAGCTCCAAGAAGAACTGCCGAGCCCTCGAGAGAACTTGGCGCAGAGACCCAACACCGGACAACATGACTGCCCTCAAGCTCGCCACCCGAAAACACCACCAACTCATCCACGCCACCAAGAAAACTGCATTCAAGGAATGACTGGACAACAACGCACACAACAGCAAGGAACTCTTCAACATCGTCAAAGAGCTCTCCAACCCCAACGCCGGAAACGACATCACCCCTTCGCAAGACCTCTGCAACTCCCTCGCCTCCTACTTCCACAACAAGATCGCGGACATACACAACAGCTTCAGCACTCAACTGACGAACGCCGCGACCGAACCACCGCCCCCCACCACCACCCTCCGCTCCTGGACTCCGATCAGCACCGAAGACACAGTCCGCACGATGAACTCCATCCACTCCGGATCTCCGGCCGACCCCTGCCCCACCACGTCTTCAACAAGGCCGACACTGTCATCGCACCCCACCTGCGGGACATCATCAACAACTCCTTCGACACCGCTACCTTCCCGGAGAGCTGGAAGCACGCCGAACTCAGCGCCCTACTTAAGAAACCATCGGCCGACCCCACCGACCTCATGAACTACCGCCCCATCTCGCTGCTCCCGTTTCCTGCAAAAGTCATCGAGAAGACCGTCAACAAGCAGCTGGCCGCCTTCCTCAAGACGAACGGATCCCTCGACCCCTCACAGTCTGGCTTCCGGGCCAACCACAGCACCGAGACCGCCCTGATCGCAGCCACCGATGACATCCGAGCGCTGCTCGACAACGGAGAAACAGCGGCCCTCATCCTCCTCGACCTCTCTGCGGCCTTCGACACTGTCTGCCACCGTACCCTAGTACAACGCCTCAGCAACGTCGGAGTCCAGGAGAAGGCACTGGAGTGGATCATCTCCTTCCTCTCCGGAAGGACACAGAGAGTCCGCCTCCCTCCATTCAGATCTGAAGAAACCGAAGTCATCTGCGGCGTTCCTCAAGGCTCCTCGCTCAGTCCAACCCTCTTCAACGTCTACATGAGCCCACTCGCAGACATCGCACGCCAGCACAACCTCAACATCATCTCCTACGCCGACGACACCCAGCTGATCCTCTCCCTTACCAACGACCCCGCCACCGCCAGAGCCAACCTTCACGAAGGGATGAAAGAGGTAGCCGAATGGATGAAGAACAGCCGCCTGAAACTGAACTCGGACAAGACGGAAGTCCTCATCCTGGGATCCTCACTCGCCGCTTGGGACGACTCCTGGTGGCCTCCCGCCCTAGGCAGCGCACCCAAACCAACAGACCACGCACGCAACCTGGGCTTCATCCTGGACTCCTCCCTCTCCATGACCAGACAAGTCAACGCCGTCTCCTCGTCGTGCTTCAACATCCTGCGCATGCTACGTAAGATCTTCCGGTGGATCCCCACTGAGACCAGGAAGACGGTCGCCCAGGCCCTCGTCACCAGCCGTCTGGACTACGGCAACTCCCTCTACGCCGGAACCACCGCCAAACTCCAGAAGAGACTCCAGCGGATCCAGAACGCCTCAGCACGACTCATCCTGGACATCCCCCGTCGCAGCCACATCTCCGGACACCTGAGAGACCTGCACTGGCTCCCGGTCAACAAGAGAATCACCTTCCGTCTCCTCACCCATGCACACAAAGCCCTACACAACCAAGGCCCAGGATACCTCAACAGCCGCCTCAACTTCTACGCTCCCAAACGCCAGCTTCGATCGACCAGCCACGCCCTCGCCGCCGTCCCCCGCATCCGAAGAGCCACCACAGGGAGACGGTCCTTCTCCTACCTCGCCGCCAAGACATGGAACTCCCTTCCCACCCACCTCCGCCTGACCCAGAACCACCTCACCTTCAGGAAGCAACTCAAGACCTGGCTGTTCGAGCAGTAGCGGACCCCCCTCCCCCAGCGCCTTGAGACCCTCTGGGTGAGTAGTGCGCTATATAAATGCGATGATTAATTGATTGATTGATTGACGCTTATCTTACCTGTAATTTGTGTTTGAAAGTAGGGCTAGGCCCAGGGCTGGCTCCACGGGAAATGGCGATTAAGGTTTGCAATCCAGGGCGGATGAAATTTCCTCCTCATTGCGGTGGTTCTAGTGGTGTGACACAGTGGCAGTTGCATGGCTATGGAAAAAAAGAAAATGAAACCTGGTTTGTCCTTACTGTAGCATTACAACAGTACGATAGAGAATATAGCAGGTGACAGTACACTAGAACAGTGCCACAATGTAGCCTAACAAATGGTAAACTATTGGTAGTATAACTTTCTTTGACATTGGCTACTACTACAAGAAATAGTACTGAAGCTGAGTAAGTCTAGAATATATCCTCGGATTCCTTCACCAGCCTGTTGCTATGACCTTATCCTCCCCAGCAAGTGTGTGGAATTATTGATGTCATTTAGTCACACATCAAGCAAAACCACACAGCCCGGGGGAAGAGGGTTAGGGTTTGTAAAATGGATGGGAATGGGGGTTTCTTTTTGGGTAGGTTTTGTTGAGAGAAAAAAAAAAGCACAGCATGGACAAACAATAATTGAACATAAAGAAATTTTTGGGTACAAAGCTAACCATAAATCTTTTACGTGACATAAAGGAAGTGCATGCACTACTGAATGCATTGTTACTGAAAAGTAAGTAGTACTTTCGACAACCGTGAATGACAGAATGCGACAGTACAGGGCTACATTAAATTAGGTTTGAAAAATAGCCGAAGTAAAACCTATAGAATGGCTGTAGGGATCAATTTAGAAGCAGAGAGAGATCCAAGAAATGCAGTCACACACACTCATAGAAGAAAACAATGGATACTGTATCTGTATTGTTGTAGTTGTCCTGTTGAATTTGGTAAGTAAGTTGCATGCAGCAAACAATTCCTCTTATTAGCGGCACTCCTCCATTCCAGCTGACGCTTCGTCCATCAATGTTGGTGACCAGAAGACACCCTGTCCACTGCCTGCCTGGCGGATGCTGAATTGCGGCTCGCTAATGTGAAGCCTGACTCCATCCTTTTTTCCCCATTGCACAGACTGAAACCCGGCCTGTAATTATTGAACGAAAAACAGGAAGTGATATAATATTACAACACCACTGATAAATAAACATAAGGTATGTACGCTGTGTAGTGCAAAAAGTCACACTTTGATTTTCCTAATAGACAGTACAATATTTTTGAAAGTGCGTACTCTGTCTGGGTCACCTTTTGAAGGATAAATAAGTATGGGCAAATTAATTTAGCAGATCTTTCCCCTCAAGCTAGGTGTACTGTAAACTGTGTTTTAGAACAAAATTAGACCTTCCCAGCAGTGCTCCCACCCAGACCCTTACTAAAGCCAGTCGCAAAAATGTAGAAGACCCCCAATCAGATCTCAAAAAACGAGGCCTAGCAGAAAACTGGTGACAAAACGTACAATGAAAGTAAAAGTAGGCCCAAATACCCCCTTACCCACCGTGGATTGTATTCAAACCACTTGCAAGCAAGCAAAAGTATCCATAGCCAGCATCGCTCCAAGACTCGAAAACCCCCCCACCCAAACACATGCAATAGAAATACTGCTAACCCTAACGAGCCCTAAGTTAAGAATAGTGGCAAAGGCTTTCTTTAACTATGCCAAATCCCCCCTTTGCCCACCATGGATTTTCTTCAAATGACTTGCAACCAAAATTACACATTCTCACGAGTGCTCTAAGACCCCAGAACTCAGTTGCAAAAATCTAGAACACCCCGAAACACATGCAATCCTGCTGCTAGGGCTAACCCTAACGAACCCTAAGTTACAAAAAGTGTCAAAAGGCTTTTCCTTATGGATTTTGTCCCAACCACTTCTATCCGGTATTAGACCTTCCCAGGAATGCCCCAAGACCCGCCAACCCACCCGCCAAAAAGCACAACACCCCCAAACAGCCCAAAAGGAAAATCTCATACTTACAATATTTCTCGGCCTTAGGTCCAAACGCTCTGTGCAGCTAGGCCATAACTCCAGTTTTCCACCACGGATTTCCTGAAAAGCAAATGCAATCAAGATTAGACTGTCCCAGCAGTGCTCCCAGACTCCAAAATTCACCCACAAACACCCGGAACCCCCCAATAGAGCACCTCAAAGGCAAGCAAGTCAGCAAAAACACAAAAGAAATTCAGCCTCCGATTTGGTCCAAACCACTTTTATCCGGTATTAGAGCTTCCCAGCAATGGTCCCAGAGCCGTCAACCCAGGAGAAAACTAGTAGAAGACCCCCAAACAGCCAAAAAGCAAAAGTACAAAAATGGGGACTTAGTCATTTTTTTGCCAATTTCCCAAATCACTCTGCGCGCGCTCTGCAGCTAGGCCCTAACTCCCCTCTGCCACCATGGATTTGCTTCAAACCTCTTGCAAACTAAAGTATCCATAGCCAGCAGTGCTCCCAGACCCCGAAACCCACCCACAAACACCAGGAAGCCCCCCAAACAGGCCCCCGAAAACGCTACATTGAGCTAAATGTCAGAAATAGCACAAAAAAAATCTGCGTGGATTTTGTACCCACCACTTCTATCCGGTATTGGACCTTCCCAGGAATGCCCCAAGACCCGCCAACCCACCCGCCAAAAAGCGCAACACCCCCAAACAGCCAAAAAGGAAAATCTCATACTTACAATATTTCTCGGCCTTCGGTCCAAACGCGCTGTGCAGCTAGGCCATAACTCCCGTTTTCCACCACGGATTTCTTGAAAAGCAAATGCAATCAAGATTACACTGTCCCAGCAGTGCTCCCAGACCCCAAAACTCACCCACAAACACCCGGAACCCCCCCAAAGAGCACCTCAAAGGCAAGCAAGTCAGCAAAAACACAAAAAAAATTCCGCCTCCGATTTGGTCCAAACCACTTTTATCCGGTATTGGAGCTTCCCAGCAATGGCCCCAGAGCCGTCAACCCAGGAGAAAACTAGTAGAAGACCCCCAAACAGCCAAAAAGCAAAAGTACAAAAATGGGGACTTATTCATTTTTTTGCCAATTTCCCAAATCACTCCGCGCGCGCTCTCCAGCTAGGCCCTAACTCCCCTCTGCCACCATGGATTTGCTTCAAACCTCTTGCAAACTAAAGTATCCATAGCCAGCAGTGCTCCCAGACCCCGAAACCCACCCACAAACACCAGGAAGCCCCCCAAACAGGCCCCCGAAAATGCTACATCGAGCTAAATGTCAGAAATAGCAAAAAAAAATCCAGCGTGGATTTTGTCCCAACCACTTCTATCCGGTATTAGACCTTCCCAGGAATGCCCCAAGACCCGCCAACCCACCCGCCAAAAAGCACAACACCCCCAAACAGCCAAAAAGGAAAATCTCATACTTACAATATTTCTCGGCCTTCGGTCCAAATGCGCTGTGCAGCTAGGCCATAACTCCCATTTTCCACCACGGATTTCCTGAAAAGCAAATGCAATCAAGATTAGACTGTCCCAGCAGTGCTCCCAGACCCCAAAACTCACTCACCAACACCCGGAACCCCCCCAAAGAGCACCTCAAAGGCAAGCAAGTCAGCAGAAACACAAAAAATTTCCGCCTCCGATTTGGTCCAAACCACTTTTATCCAGTATTAGAGCTTCCCAGCAATGGCCCCAGAGCCGTCAACTCACCCGCAAAGAAGTAGAACACCCCAACAAGTGCTGAGTCTTTCTTCATTGGGCGTAATCCAGCCCTCTGCTTTGAGGGAAATAGGAGTCTGGAGGAGGAGGATAGAGGAGCATGTTCTTCTGAACTTGTGAACCTGAGGAATGCAGACTGCGGCACCTCCAAATCAAAAAGCAAACAAGTGAAGACAGTTCTGCTGATGGGCTTGTTTTTGTGATTAGGTGATTAAAGTTTGCATTATATTAACTGTGCACAACAAAGAAAGACAGACACACAGGAATAAAAGTGAATAAGGACGAAAAAGAAAGTTATTGATTCATTGTCTCATTTTCAGGGCTCGGTGTCAGGGTCCAGGAATAAGAATAAGGCTTCGTCATCATACTCTGCGAATTCAGGCAGGGTGAGCTCAGTGTCACCTAACAGAGAAGAAATTCCCTCATCTATGTTGCTGTCCACCTCGTCTTCATCCGGCGTGCTTTCTCGTACTTTGTAATCTGGTGGTATGAGGTGCTGATTCATCTTGATCATTGTTAACCTCTCCCCCTTTTTTGGCGAGAGGCGGCTCCGTTTGGGAGTTACAATGCCACCAGCAGCACTGAAAACACGTTCAGAAGACACGCTTGCGAGTGGGCAAGACAAGTAGTTTAAAGCCAGGTTGGAGAGCTCTGGCCACAATTCTTTTTTTCCATGCCAATACGCTAATGGGTCAGTCAGCATTAACATAGACCTCTGTTGAGTCATTCAGATAGTCCCGCACCATCGACTCAAGGTCCTCCAAGGTTCCTCCACTTTGCTTAGCTTTTGCTGTGCCCTTTTGAGAACCAAACCCAAGCCGAGTTAGCCAATCCTCTTCAGCATCCAATGTTACTGTTGTGTCTGGTACAGATGATCCGGTTGCCGGTGTCTTTAATGGCTGAGAGGTCACTTGTGCCACAGCCACAGGTGCAGAAGTGGATTGTTTTGACTGGGGATGGTCTGCTGATGCTGATGCTGATGTACTGCCTTTTCCTTCCTTTTTCTGCCGTTCTCTTTCAAACCTCTTGGCTGACAAGGCTAGCCAACGTTTGTACTTTGTAACATCTTCATCAGCAAAAGGAAAGAATGCTCGGCCTGCCAGCGCCTTTTTGTAGCATGGATCCAGAATAGTAGCACAAATGTAATGCTGTTCTGAGTGGATCATTTAAAGACGTTCATCACCTTGTAGGCGCTCTAATAATTTCTCCGCCAAAACAAAAGGGTCTTGGTTTTTTTCATCTTTTTGAAACACAGAAGACACCTCCTTCAGTTGGTGCTCCAGCATGTACAACAATGGGATAGCTTTTCCCAAATTACAGTCCTCCTTGCTGACTGCACGCGTGAAGACCTCAAAAGGACGAAGCATGCCTGTCAGGCTTTTAACTATGTCCCATTGCGCCGCACCCATCCTCAGGTCCTTCTGAGCTGTACCCTGTTTTAAGAAATAGTGATTGAGTACCGTATACTGCTCATACAGACGCTCAAGCATGTAGAAGGTTGAGTTCCAACGTGTTGCCACCTCCTGGATGAGTGCTTTCACTGGCATTCGACGTTCATGTAGCAGGCTCCTCAGATGCTTCCGGGCCTTAAAAGAATGGCTGAAATGGTTGCACATTTTTCGTCAGGTGTCCACTACCTCGTACACTGGACTGTCTTTATCACTCAAGAATTTTTTACCAACCAGGTTTATACAGTGCGCCAAACACGGCACTCTGAAATAGTCACCCAGCTCCATGGCCTTAACTACATTGGCGCCATTATCCGTGGAAACATAACCAATCTGGCGTTTTTTTGGGGACAGCCAGTGAAGGACCTTTGTGTTAAACTCATCCAAAATGTTTTGTGCTGTGTGACGTTTCTCCAAACTAAACATGGCTAGTGTTGCATGTTTCCGAGCAGCTTTAAAAACTTGGTCCGGGTCAACACCTGCGTTTAGCTTTGCTTTAACCCCTGAAAAAGAGACCCAGTGTGCAGTGATGCACATGTAATCAGCGCCTGCGCCACTGGTCCACATGTCTGTTGTCAGATGTATAGTGTGAACAGCACTCTTCTGCAAAGCTGCCCCTATCACCTCCAGCACATCTTCATGTAGTGCTGGAACCGCAACTCTGGCAAAATAGAACCGGCTAGGAACCTTCCATTTAGGGCAGAGCGCTGCCACTAATTCTAGAAAACCAACTCCTTCTACAAAAGAAAAAGGGAGAAGGTCCAGAGCTAGCATTTTAGCCAGCTTAGTGTTATACAGACGCGTCAGTGGGTAGTTGCGTTCATATTGCGCTTCTGTAAACAACATCTTTTTAATGTTGCCCTGGACCAAGCATTTACGGGATGATGATGATGATTTCTTCGATCCAGTTACGCTCGCTGATGAACTTTTTCGCATTGGTGTCTCACTCTCTCCCACACTCTTAGTGTGGCTCACATGGGGTGTGCTGCTGACAGGGGTACTGGGTTTAAGTGAAGTGTTTGACACGTCTTCTTCCTCCTCGTCATCATCAGATGAAAAATCAACGTTTTCATTACGTGCAATTCGGGCTTCCTTGATCGCCTGTAGGTGCGCAAACCATTGGACAGCGTGCTGTCTCTTAAGATGACCTCTCTGGCCTCCGGTACCATAGTTGGTACCAAACTTACCACGACTAACTGCAACCTTACAAATGCTACAAATGGCAAAGTTTTCCCTTTTTGGGCAAACACTAAAGAAGTCCCTAGCTGGGGACTTGAATTGTCTGTGGGGGCCGGAGGAGGCGGCGATACTGGTGGCGGTGGTCATGCTGCTAATGCCAGATGAAGTGGAGGATGTGGATTGCCGAACTTTAGTACGTTGTGCACTTTCACCACCACTAATTGAGGTCGAGGTGGATGGAGGTCCCTTCTGGCGAGGAAGAAATATGGAAGAGGTACGTGTTGGTGTACTACTTAACTCCAATGATTGTTGTGTTTCCATTGCCTCCTCGTCAACATCATCATCACGCTCAGCAGCTTCTCAGGCTAGGGTCAAAATGTCTGTTTGCTGCATGCCCGCTGGGGCTGCAGTGACCTTTATGATGAATGGGTCGTCGTCGTGAGAGCCTTCATCAGCAGCAGTATCGGCCACTTCTTGTTGAGCCTCATCACACTCCATAACTATGAGTTTTTCGACGACCTTCCTTCTACGCTTAAGTACCTTTGTCAGATCATGGTGTGCCTCACTCTTAGACGGCCGTGGTGGTTCCCAATTTTCATCCATATCATCAGAAGGAGGTGGGCTTGAAGAAGATGTAGACACCCCCCTTGATCTTTTCCTTGCTAGGGATGTGGAAGACAATGAATGATCATCAGGAGGAGTGGCTTCCTCAAATGATACCTCGGCTTGATTGTCGATTTCCTGCTGATGTGCCCCTACTTCGAGAGGAACAACTATTGTGAGCACTTGTGACCCTCCATGCACCTCTGCTTGCGCATCTCCTTGCGCTGCCTCTCCTTCCACATGTACTTGGGCTTGTACTTGCACATGTGGTTGTTGTTGCGGCTGTGGTTGTTCAACACTCGTCAGATGAGTTACAACAACCTATGTTGATTCAGGGACATTGCTGCTACTTTCTTGCGATGAGCCAACATCACTGGTCGATGGTGATTGAACAACTAGACTAAGTGCCTCTGCAGCACTCAAGGGCTTGGACTTAAGTTGGCGTGGTGGTGGTGGCGGCGGCACTGAGCCCAAGGGAGCGGCGGTGCTGCTCCCAGCTTGGTCCCCAGCAGATCCCGCTGCTGCTGCAGGCGTACTTTTTTTTTTACTCCCAAAAAACGTGGCAGGCGGCACACCAGCCTCCTTGGTAACTTGCTTCTTCTGCTCCTTACTGGCAACTTTGTTGCTAGAGGAGCTACGGGGAACTTTTTTTGGGGTCATCTTCTTCAGAGCAGTTCAGAACAGCAGGCCGCAGTTGCACGAGTTGCAGAGTTGTCTGTGGCCAGACGTGACGTCGCGTGACGTTATGCTGCACACACACACCGCTGCAGGACTTCTTCCTGGCACTGGTGGTTCTCTTGAGTCTTGTGCACCTAAAAGCAATGGAAGACAGAGGAACATCAGTTCAGTTATACACCCCAAAAAAATCGAAAAAACACAGAACAATCAGCACAATCCCATGCCCTCCATGATGTTTAAAGTCAAGACACCCCACAGAAAGACTAGGCACATGCACCACTCACTATCCCTGGTGAAAAGGCCACAACAACAGCCCAAAAAACGAAAATCACAGAAAAATAAGCACAATACCATGCCCTCCATGATGTTTAAATTCAAGACACCCCACAGAAAGACTAGGCACATGCACCACTCACTATCCCTGGTGAAAAGGCCACAACAACAGCCCAAAAAAATGAAAATCACAGAAAAATCAGCACAATCTCAAGCCCTCCATGATGTTTAAATTCAAGACACCCCACAGAAAGACTAGGCCTATGCACCACTCAGTACCCCTGGGCATAAAGGTTGAAAGCTAGGCAAAATGGTTGCAGACCTAAGAACACTGCCTGCATTCAAAATGGCCCCCTCCCTCCCAGCACATGGCCAGGGCCTGTAGCAGCACTCAAAATGGCCCCCACCCACATGGCCTGTCCACATGAACACCCCAAAAAATCGAAAAACACAGAAACATCAACACAATCCCATGCCATCCAGGCCCTCCATGATGTTTAAATTCAAGACACCCCACAGAAAGACTAGGCACATGCACCACTCACTATCCCTGGTGAAAAGGCCACAACAACAGGCCAAAAAAACGAAAATCACAGAAAAATCAGCACAATCCCAAGCCCTCCATGATGTTTAAATTCAAGACACCCCACAGAAAGACTAGGCCTATGCACCACTCAGTACCCCTGGGCATAAAGGTTGAAAGCTAGGCAAAATGGTTGCAGACCTAAGAACACTGCCTGCATTCAAAATGGCCCCCTCCCTCCCAGCACATGGCCAGGGCCTGTAGCAGCACTCAAAATGGCCCCCACCCACATGGCCTGTCCCCATGAACACCCCAAAAAATCGAAACACACAGAAAAATCAACACAATCCCATGCCATCCAGGCCCTCCATGATGTTTAAATTCAAGACACCCCACAGAAAGACTAGGCACATGCGCCACTCACTATCCCTGGTGAAAAGGCCACAACAACAGCCCAAAAAAACGAAAATCACAGAAAAATTAGCACAATCCCAAGCCCTCCATGATGTTTAAATTCAAGACACCACACAGAAAGACTAGGCCTATGCACCACTCAGTACCCCTGGGCATAAAGGTTGAAAGCTAGGCAAAATGGTTGCAGACCTCAGAACACTGCCTGCATTCAAAATGGCCCCCTCCCTCCCAGCACATGGCCAGGGCCTGTAGCAGCACTCAAAATTGCCCCCAGCCACATGGCCTGTCCCCATGAACACCCCAAAAAATCGAAAAACACAGAAAAATCAGCACAATCCCATGCCATCCAGGCCCTCCATGATGTTTACATTCAAGACACCCCACAGAAAGACTAGGCACATGCACCACTCACTATCCCTGGTGAAAAGGCCACAACAACAGGCCAAAAAAACGAAAATCACAGAAAAATCAGCACAATCCCAAGCCCTCCATGATGTTTAAATGTAAGACACCCCAGAGAAAGACTAGGCCTATGCACCACTCAGTACCTCTGGGCATAAAGGTTGAAAGCTAGGCAAAATGGTTGCAGACCTCAGAACACTGCCTGCATTCAAAATGGCCCCCTCCCTCCCAGCACATGCCCAGGGCCTGTAGCTGCACTCAAAATGGCCCCCACCCACATGGCCTGTCCCCATGAACACCCCAAAAAATCGGAAAACACAGAAAAATCAACACAATCCCATGCCATCCAGGCCCTCCATGATGTTTAAATTCAAGACACCCCACAGAAAGACTAGGCACATGCACCACTCACTAGCCCACTATCCCTGGTGAAAAGGCCACAACAACAGCCCAAAAAAACGAAAACCACAGAAAAATCAGCACAATCCCAAGCCCTCCATGATGTTTAAATTCAAGACACCCCACAGAAAGACTGGGCCTATGCACCACTCAGTACCCCTGGGCATAAAGGTTGAAAGCTAGGCAAAATGGTTGCAGACCTAAGAACACTGCCTGCGTTCAAAATGGCCCCCTCCCTCCCAGCACATGGCCAGGGCCTGTAGCAGCACTCAAAATGGCCCCCACCCACATGGCCTGTCCCCATGAACACCCCAAAAAATCGAAAAACACAGAAAAATCAACACAATCCCATGCCATCCAGGCCCTCCATGATGTTTAAATTCAAGACACCCCACAGAAAGACTAGGCACATGCACCACTCACTATCCCTGGTGAAAAGGCCACAACAACAGCCCAAAAAAACGAAAATCACAGAAAAATCAGCACAATCCCAAGCCCTCCATGATGTTTAAATTCAAGACACCCCACAGAAAGACTAGGCCTATGCATCACTCAGTACCCCTGGGCATAAAGGTTGAAAGCTAGGCAAAATGGTTGCAGAAATAAGAACACTGCCTGCATTCAAAATGGCCCCCTCCCTCCCAGCACATGGCCAGGGCCTGTAGCAGCACTCAAAATGGCCCCCACCCACATGGCCTGTCCCCATGAACACCCCAAAAAATCGAAAAACACAGAAAAATCAACACAATCCCATGCCATCCAGGCCCTCCATGATGTTTAAATTCAAGACACCCCACAGAAAGACTAGGCACATGCGCCACTCACTATCCCTGGTGAAAAGGCCACAACAACAGCCCAAAAAAACGAAAACCACAGAAAAATTAGCACAATCCCAAGCCCTCCATGATGTTTAAATTCAAGACACCCCACAGAAAGACTAGGCCTATGCACCACTCAGTACCCCTGGGCATAAAGGTTGAAAGCTAGGCAAAATGGTTGCAGACCTCAGAACACTGCCTGCATTCAAAATGGCCCCCTCCCTCCCAGCACATGGCCAGGGCCTGTAGCAGCATTTAAAATGGCCCCCAGCCACATGGCCTGTCCCCATGAACACCCCAAAAAATCAAAAAACACAGAAAAATCAGCACAATCCCATGCCATCCAGGCCCTCCATGATGTTTAAATTCAAGACACCCCACAGAAAGACTAGGCACATGCACCACTCACTATCCCTGGTGAAAAGGCCACAACAACAGGCCAAACAAACGAAAATCACAGAAAAATCAGCACAATCCCAAGCCCTCCATGATGTTTAATTGTAAGACACCCCACAGAAAGACTAGGCCTATGCACCACTCAGTACCCCTGGGCATAAACGTTGAAAGCTAGGCAAAATGGTTGCAGACCTCAGAACACTGCCTGCATTCAAAATGGCCCCCTCCCTCCCAGCACATGGCCAGGGCCTGTAGCAGCACTCAAAATGGCCCCCACCCACATGGCCTGTCCCCATGAACACCCCAAAAAATCGAAAAAACTGAAAAATCAACACAATCCCATGCCATCCAGGCCCTCCATGATGTTGAAATTCAAGACACCCCACAGAAAGACTAGGCACATGCACCACTCACTATCCCACTATCCCTGGTGAAAAGGCCACAACAACAGCCCAAAAAAACGAAAATCACAGAAAAATCAGCACAATCCCAAGCCCTCCATGATGTTTAAATTCAAGACACCCCACAGAAAAAGACTAGGCCTATGCACCACTCTGTACCCCTGGGCATAAAGGTTGAAAGCTAGGCAAAATGGTTGCAGACCTAAGAACACTGCCTGCATTCAAAATGGCCCCCTCCCTCCCAGCACATGGCCAGGGCCTGTAGCAGCACTCAAAATGGCCCCCACCCACATGGCCTGTCCCCATGAACACCCCAAAAAATCGAAAAACACAGAAAAATCAACACAATCCCATGCCACCCAGGCCCTCCATGATGTTTAAATTCAAGACACCCCACAGATGACTAGGCACATGCACCACTCACTATCCCTGGTGAAAAGGCCACAACAACAGGCCAAAAAAACGAAAATCACAGAAAAATCAGCACAATCCCAAGCCCTCCATGATGTTTAAATTCAAGACACCCCACAGAAAGACTAGGCCTATGCACCACTCAGTACCCCTGGGCATAAAGGTTGAAAGCTAGGCAAAATGGTTGCAGACCTCAGAACACTGCCTGCATTCAAAATGGCCCTCTCCCTCCCAGCACATGGCCAGGGCCTGTAGCAGCACTCAAAATGGCCCCCAGCCACATGGCCTGCCCCATGAACACCCCAAAAAATCGAAAAACACAGAAACATCAGCACAATCCCATGCCATCCAGGCCCTCCATGATGTTTAAATTCAAGACACCCCACAGAAAGACTAGGCACATGCACCACTCACTAGCCCTGGTGAAAAGGCCACAACAACAGCCCAAAAAAACGAAAATCACAGAAAAATCAGCACAATCCCAAGCCCTCCATGATGTTTACATTCAAGACACCCCACAGAAAGACTAGGCCTATGCACCACTCAGTACCCCTGGGCATAAAGGTTGAAAGCTAGGCAAAATGGTTGCAGACCTCAGAACACTGCCTGCATTCAAAATGGCCCCCTCCCTCCCAGCACATGGCCAGGGCCTGTAGCAGCACTCAAAATGGCCCCCACCCACATGGCCTGTCCCCATGAACACCCCAAAAAATCGAAAAACACAGAAAAATCAACACAATCCCATGCCACCCAGGCCCTCCATGATGTTTAAATTCAAGACACCCCACAGATGACTAGGCACATGCACCACTCACTATCCCTGGTGAAAAGGCCACAACAACAGGCCAAAAAAACGAAAATCACAGAAAAATCAGCACAATCCCAAGCCCTCCATGATGTTTAAATTCAAGACACCCCACAGAAAGACTAGGCCTATGCACCACTCAGTACCCCTGGGCATAAAGGTTGAAAGCTAGGCAAAATGGTTGCAGACCTCAGAACACTGCCTGCATTCAAAATGGCCCTCTCCCTCCCAGCACATGGCCAGGGCCTGTAGCAGCACTCAAAATGGCCCCCAGCCACATGGCCTGCCCCATGAACACCCCAAAAAATCGAAAAACACAGAAACATCAGCACAATCCCATGCCATCCAGGCCCTCCATGATGTTTAAATTCAAGACACCCCACAGAAAGACTAGGCACATGCACCACTCACTAGCCCTGGTGAAAAGGCCACAACAACAGCCCAAAAAAACGAAAATCACAGAAAAATCATCAGCACAATCCCAAGCCATCCAGGCCCTCCATGATGTTTTTATTAAAGAGACCCCACAGAAACACTCAGTCCACCCACCACTGAGTACCCCTGGGCAAAAGGCCCCAACAACAGCCCAAAAATCGAAAATTACAAAATTGTAGTTGCAGCAACTGTAATGCCCCAAACAAACTTACTTGTGAAATTTCTAATCCAAAAGTGATCCAAAGAAAGTCAAAAAGGCCTCAAATCCAAATATCCAGCAGCATCCACAAAAAGTAATCCTTCCAGCTCCAGATCCAAATGAAAAGTGACCAGGAGATGGACAAAGCACTGGGAGGAGCCTGCTGGACAGGAACAGGAAGTTGGAGACTGTGGGGCACTTCCTTCCTCCCACCCCCCCCACCCCAAAATGGACTCCTTGCAAAAAAAGTGCAGGCAAATGTCAACCTGAGGAGTTATTCAGATAAAAATCATCATTTTCAGAAGGTTTATGCTGCTTGCTGGTGGATTTCTTGTGCAGAATTGCAAATTTTGTATTTTCGCGAGTGCGAGATTGTTGCTGCTCGCCGCATGTACGAGTTCGCAATTGCCAACTCCCGCGATACGTGATCACGGCGTACTCGCGTTGACAAACTCTCGCTGTGCAAGGTGGCGAGCGCGATGACGTAATCGCGGTCGCCAAACTCCCGCGGGATCTCGCAGCAAGATCCAAAATGGCGCAGCACTCGCAAAATATCGAGAAAAACAACTCGGCAAACGCTGAATGACGGTAAGTGAACGCCGCGCGCCGCAAAATTGCATCACCAAGAAAAAACAATCCGCTGCGTGCGAATTTGCGGATTTTCGGTAAATTCGCGAGCGTTCGCGGATTGAGAATTTACCGAAAATCTGCAAAATCCGCGAGCGTAACGGATTTTCCGCCCATGCTTACTCGTAAATACAGAAGAAAAAAGGCCGAAACCATTTCATGTCAGATTACATAAAACTGTTTGTATGTGGACAAGGTCATATATTGTCTCTTGGAAGTTTTTTCAAAGAATTTGTGTTCTCTATGAATAGTTTTACTTTAAGCAGATTACTAGTGCCAAAAAATGAAAAATAAAAATTTTGGGGAAAAAAATTAATCATAGGAAAGAAAGTTCCAAAGATAGTACCTTGTTTGAAAAAATGAAGGTCAATTTCAAAGTCTCTCAGAACACTGTGTGCCAAAATCAAAAGTCAGTGTTAGGGCTTGGAGAAAACATGAAATCTTCGTTGTCTGTTGACAAAAATTCATTGTAGGTGAAGGTTGGATTACCTTATTTAGAAGATTAACCACACATAGTTGTGAAGCATCGCAGTCAGCAATGGTCGCATTAGCAAAGTTCGTAATGAATGGTACCTGCGCACCTGTAGTTTCCTCTCGTACCTCAGCAGTTTTTCATCTGTGAGATCTCAATAAATGCCGTCATCAGAATTGGTAGCCGCTGGGAACAACACAGAGTATGGGCCGTTACCGGTTCAAGCAAAGAATCAACATCCGTTGGCATGACCGATGATAGTGTGAGACATGTGTCTAACACTCATTCTTCTCTGCATAGCAGGCAGCGTAGAACATGTAAAATGCAATCTTGCCAAATTGGTCTGAATGACAGAAACCATGTGGTATTTAATTCTCGTAGACAAGGTAGTCCCAAAATTTGGACGATGCGCTCACGACACGTCATCGCCAGTAGAGTTGTCTCCATGAAGTACTGGGTTTCGCTGGTGAAGGTGAATTGGCTTGCCATATCGCAGCAGTAGGAGCAAAAATAGTATCCCTGAAACGATTCCCAAAAGGAGGGGTAGTCCGCCAAACACAGAGTGCACAAAGTTTGGAAATATTCCTAGGACCGCTTGAAAAGGTGCTAACAGTCTGGAAAATACGGTCTTAAATACATGTACAATACCGCTCGTATCAGACATGTTTAAGATATGGCTTAACATTTCTGAGAAATGTATAGAGCAGTTTGCAGCCAAAAGGGCATGTATCTCGGCAGAAGTCCTTGCGATTTGTAAATCATAGGTTTCTTTAGCCGAGATCATTGGCACAGTTTTTTGTAAAAGAATGGCTTTCATTCTGATTAGAGTATCAATTTGTATAGAAGAGATGTTCAGTGAAGGCCAAAGTGGTGACTCCCTGGCTGTCTTCGTTTTCGGTAACAATACTTGCATACAGCAAGTGACCCTGGCTGACACAGTTACTAGATATGGTATACTTGGTAACATGCCACAGCAGCTGTGATCGTTCAACATGGGGTAACTTCCATTTAAAAGTTGTCCAAAAATTGGATCAATCACCGCAGCTGGTGTACCTTGCAGGTGGCAGGATACATTGTTTGAGGATCCATTGAAGGCCCTGTGTAAGTTTATACCCTGACAAAGGAGAGAACTGCTTAGTGTGTTTTCACAGTGTGTACCGCTAAGAAACACTTCCCTTCCCCCACTCCAACATCTGTGTGTGTATGGTAATTCCCAGGATGTCTTAATGTATTCTTTACCCAACCTTTCATATGTGCCTGCTGGTATGTGTTTTAGGCAATACTGAAAATAGAAAATTGTAACTGGCAGATTGATTGCCCCATGTATTATCCATTCAGTAGCTGGTTTCTCTGCTACCGTAAATAGAAATCTTTCCAGTTTTGCAATACTCAGCACCGTATAGTCTGCTCCCCTTTTTGCCCGTTTAATCCATTTATCAGTGAGATTGAATTCTGAAAACAGTGACGTGGTATTGATTAAACACCAAGGCGCATAGCCTGAATGAAGGTTTTGCAACGTCCAGCCTAATAGAACGTAATTGCGACTGACCATGTTGCAACATGACCAAGTCCTGTTCCATGATGTCTATGGCAGAAGACACTATGCTGTCCAATGAATATATCCTATACGACAGAGTCGTTAACCCATTGTCAACTACAGAGAGAGATGTCTCTAAATTAATACGATCAATTTCTCGTATTAGTTCTGCAGTCTCTGCTTGCGTAATCTTCCATATTTCATTATAAGCAGCATTTATAAAACGTTGACGCAGTTTTCTTGGTCCTAGCAAGAATTCCCTAAGATCAGCACCATCTTTAAGTAAAGATAAGTGTTGCTTTACATCCTTAAGTGTAGATTTCTGTAACCAATCAAGGAATAGTTTCCCTACACTGTATGTTGTTACTATTCCTGGATGCTGTCTCTGAACATATCTTGGGTCTGGCCTCTTGAATGTGAAACTCTGTGTTTTGTTCAGGAATCTATCTTGACAGTTGTTTGTGTCTGTGGGCCAGATCAACCGTTTATTCCAATCTGGATCTGTTCTGTTGTGATGCAAAATAGTATGTACGTCGACCTCCCCCTCTGAAGTGTTATCACTATCAGGTGTAGGTGTAGGTATGGACGGATTGTTCATGTCTTTGATCTCGGCTAACCCAAGGCAAGACGTCTGTTGGACAGTGTCATTCAAAAACATAATTTGCTCAGGGATCATGCAGGCTCTAAATAAAGCTTCTACCCCATGTACCTGCCAATCTTTTGTACCCCAAACAGTTTTTGTCTCAATGTTGTTTTTCCAAAAGTCGAATCCTAGTTTAGGCAGTTGGGCATAAAAGGCTGCAGAATAAATCTGTTTGGTATTTGTCAACATACTTTTCATTCCTGTTTTGTTTACATTTCTAAAGTAAAATGTTTCTGGATTGGATACATTGAACCCTGAAAAGTACGGAAATTTCATAGTAAATGTGTTTGAGCTACCCTTTGGTGGCGTAGGACAATGTTCCCATTGGTTATACATTAATACATTTCTAGGATTTGCAGACTTGTGCTAGAAATTATGACCATAATGATTATAACACTACATTTGTTCATAGTCTGATGAACCTTCTAAATATTCATGTTTAGTAAATACTGTAGACATCTCTAGGTCTGACATCATATTATTAACAGTCTCAAAGTCCCAATCATCAGAAAAGGTACTAGATGAAACAAAGTCACTTAATGAAATCTTGAATAAGTGTGGAGACTTCAACAGCTCCGATAGGCCAAAAATGTCATATTCTGTTCTGTCCCAAGCTATACCATCTGGTATAGGAACGGCTGTGATTTTCACTAATGAAAAGTCTCTTTGTTCACGACGGGATGAATTGTGTGGCTTGAGGAGTAAGTTGACGTTCTTACTTGCTGTGTCCATTTTGACATATCTTCTATTTATCAGCATTCCCAGACTTCTTACCAGAGTCAACCAAAGTAGAAGAAAAAATATTCCCAACAAAATCCAAAGTTCAATCCATGGTGAACCCAGATAAGTCTTTTCAAGGTGATGAAAAAGGTCAGTTGCTTGTTCTTTGAAAGTTCTTTTTGCTGGCATTGTTTCAGGTTTGCTGGGATCCTCAGAAAACGTATCAAAGTTAATGAAATAGCCAGAGGCAGTTCTGTCAATTGTAGGGATTGCATCAGGATTTGTTGAAATAGCTGGAACCACTTGATCACTTGTTACTTCATTGTAGACAGGTGCTACTTCGTTGTAGACAGGTGTTTCATGACAAACTGTTATTTGGGTCTCAAGAGGTACAAGTTCCATAGCCTTGTTGCATAGTCCTTCTTTTTTCACTGCAGATTCCTCAAAGGTGATGAGTCTCTCAGTTTGAACCTCTTGGATTGTAGCTAGAGGTGTGCGTCTGCTACATTGGTGGAGTCCACTTGGCCTACTGCTTAGTATCGGCCACATAGTGTGGTTTAATCAGGTTGATGGAGACAAACCTATTCTCCTTTTTACCAGCAAGGGGCGGCAGTAAAACTGTTCTTGATCTGTGGATTGCTAGGACAGGTACTGGTTGTCTGTAAGAAGGCCCAAATTCCTTCATGTCCGCGATCTTTTCTCTGACTAGATCTCCAAGCTTTGGGATCCAGACAGGCTTTGCTGGGACGGTCAGTTTTTCCTCAGTGGTGGTTGGCTTCAGGAACACGTTACTTTGTTTTGTTCTTAATTAACTTCAGTCCTGTAAAACAGCCAAACGATCTTTTTTTTTTTTTTAAACTTTATTTTTGGTGGCGAAGAAAATAAAGAGGCACAAATTATACAAAGGACAAAGCAGTTAACACATATGGACCCGGAAGATCAGATCCAAAAAGAAGGTACACAGCCAGGTGCGGCCCACATCCCGGGGGCAAGGCGGCACCTCGTTAAACCTGCAAAGCAATGAAGGAATTTGCTCTTGTGCTCCCAGAATCCCCTGGGCAATATCAATACCTTCGCCAATTTTCTTACATGGTGCCATACCAATCCAAACAAAAACATAACATAACAAGAACAAGAACCCCATGAATGGCATTTGTGGCATTGATGCAATCACATAAGGAGAGGTAGGCAAGGGCCTACTACAGAGCGATCCTCATAGTAGAATGTGGTCGATGGTAATCACAATGATCAACAATTGTACGCAACAAGGAATATCGGCATGACTCAGGGGGACTGCTACACTACCTCAAGACACTGCACCCCGGATCCCTCCCCACCATCATCAGACTCCGAGGAAGCAGAGGAGAACAGCTCCGCGCTGGTAGCGTCCGAGTCATCCTCCTCCATCCCCTCGATACACATGGCCCTCCAAGCGAGTAAGTCATCCTGGAGTTTCCCATCCCTGCGTGTGCTCTGCATATGTGTCTCCTCCGCTAGGGCCCATTCCCTAGCGTCCCGTAACCAACTAGAGATTTCAGGCGCCCTCTGTCCCATCCAAGTAATGGCCACCCGCCTTCTCGCCAGAACCAACAGGAGTTGCAGTAATTTGTAGGACAGACCCCTCTTCCTGGGTTTGGGCACCAGCGCCAGCAGACAGTGAAGCGGTTCCAGTTGGATCGCAAGGTGCGTAATCCGGGTAATGTGTGCCACCACCTCCACCCAAAAGTCCTGTACTAGGGGGCATTCCCAGGCCAGGTGAAGGAATCCCGCCCGTTCAGCCCTACACCTCGGGCAATTATGGCTCCTGTCCGAGGAGATACGGTGGAGGGAGGCAGGTGTCATATATGTGCGATGGAGGAAATTAAAATGTATCAATTTGAAACGCGCATTACAAGAGACTTTACGAGTCAACATTCCTATGCGCTTCCTCTGGGCTGGATCCAATTCAATCCCCAGGTCCGTCTCCCAAGCCCTCCAAGCAGGCATCAATGGGGGAGTCGAGTCCCTGCGCATTGCCGAGTAAAGAAGGGAAATCAGTCTCCTACCTCTGCCACAGGACAAGATGATGTCCAGGGTATTAGTGAGCTCGGGCGCCTCTGGGAATTGGGGCCATGTCGTCCTGGCTACATCCCGGAGACATCCATAATGCAGGTACTGGCCCTCACGCAGTCCAAATGAGTCCGCTGCTCTCTCAAACGACACAAACGAGTCGTCCGGATAGAGATCCGCAAGTGTCTCGCAACCGCCCATGCGCCACTCTCGAAAAGACATGTTCGCCTCCATCTTGAGTATTGGGGCCAGGATCCAAAGGGAGAGCTCCCTATGGAATGGCGCACGTCGCAAAACGCGTTCCACGAAGTGCTGCCAAATGCGGGCCGTATGCCTGACGACATAGGGCAGTGCGTCGTCGGCGCCCCGACCCTGCATTAGAGCTTCCTGTAGCATCCTGTCCGAAGCCACTCCCGCCAACAATGCTAACTCCCAGTTCTCAGTGTCAGCAAACCATCTGGCCGCCGGGAGAAGTTGTGCAGCATAGTAATATAAGTCAAATCTCGGGGCCTCAAGGCCTCCCGCATCCCAACACTGCGTCACCGTACGCAACGCAACTCTGCTGCGACCGCCCGCCCAGAGAAGAGATGTAAGGAGCGAATTCAGTGTGCGGAACACCCGGGGGGGCAACGGGCACAGGGTATTCTGCAGCACATATAGAACTCTAGGGAGCATCACCATTTTGGCAACTGCCAGACGGCCCATAAGGGAGAGAGGGAGCGTATTCCAGAATACAACGGACTTGCGGAGGGCCACAAGAATCCTGTCCATGTTATGGATTAAGAGAGCCTCCTCAGAAGCGGCCACCTGAATACCCAGGTACCGGAACGCCAGACGTTCACACCGGAGGCCCGCACAGTGAGAATCCGGCGTCGGGATGAGATCGTCAGGAGTCAGTGGGAACACCAGGGACTTATTAACATTTATGCGCAGCCCCGAGGCCGCACCAAAGCGGTCCAAGAGGCGCAACAGAACGGGGAGGGCCTCCAGCGGAGAGGTCAGGTAAAAAAGCGCGTCATCGGCGTAAAGGGAGATGACATTAGTAGTGTCTCCCACCACAATACCCAATTCATGTAACTCCTTACGGGCTGATATGGCCAGGGGCTCAATTGCGAGGGCAAAGAGAAGGGGGGACAGTGGGCAGCCCTGTCGGGTACCCCTCCCCAACGTCCATTCATCAGAGCGGGCCGAACCCAGACGCACCCTGGCCCGGGGCGTTCTATATAGGATCCGTATCCACTCTCGAAAGCCGGGACCAAATCCCATCTTGAGAAGTACATGCATCAGGTAACCCCAATGCACTGTGTCAAAGGCTTTAGCCAGGTCAACGGAGACCAGCACATGGGGAGTGTCTCGCCCCCGGATCTCGTGCAATACGTGGTTCAGGCGGCGTAGGTTCATTGCCGTATTGCGACCAGGGACAAAGCCACATTGGTCTGGATGGATGAGCTGAGCTACGTGTGGGGCAAGGCGATTGGCCAACAGTTTGGTCAGGATTTTCGCGTCTGAGTTAATCAAAGTGATAGGACGATACGAAGCGGGGTCTGTGCTGTCACCGCCCGGTTTCAGGATCATACAAACTTCACCCTGATTCAAGGTGGGTGGGAGGTCACCCGTGCGGAAGGCTTCATTGTAAACCTGTAAAAGGAGGGGGGCCAGGGTGTGCCCGAACGTATGATAAAACTCTGCAGGGAATCCATCCCCGCCAGGGGTTTTGGCTCGTGGGAGGGCGGCAATCGCCGCAGATATTTCACAGAGCGTCAGTTTGACATCAAGGTCTTTTGCCGCTGCCTCTGGGAGGGTCGGCAAGCCAATGTTTTCGAGGTATGGGTGGTACACCTCCTCAGTTATAGACCGGTCAGACTCATACACAGCCCTCAGGTGGTCCCGCAGAACCGTGAGTACAGCAGTTTCCGAGTGGACCATATCGCCATTGGGCGCCCGCAGGGCTACTATACGCTCAGCCGTGAACTCCCGGCGAAGTATCCAGGCCAACAAGCGGCCAGATTTATCCCCCTCTCGATGCAGTCTCTGTCTATATTGGCCCAGCGTAAAGCGATCAAGCCTCGTGAGAATGTCATGGATCGACCCAAGGGCCGGGCCCTCCACGCGCCGATCCGAGTCATCCGGGTCAGGGCGGGCTTGGACCCGCAAGAGCTCAGCCTCCGCAGTCTGTAAGTCTGATAGTAGTTGTTTCCTGACCCCGTACGTCAGGCCCATACACGCACCGCGGACGACCGCTTTTAGACTCCCATTTAGTGGAGCAAGACAAGTCACTCCCCGCCCAGTTAAGTTCCAGATAATCGGAGAGGGACGTCGCCACATGATCCCGGGCCACCGGATCTTGGAGCAGATCAGTTGGAAGTCTCCACGAGCGGGGACGTTCCGTCCGGTCAGGCCATTGCGCCACGCATGTGACCGGAGCATGATCCGATAGGTATCGGGCCTGGTGTGTGACCGTCAACGTGAGAGAGGAGGGGAGATTGGCCGCCAACACTCTGTCTAGCCTACTGTGAGTGCCATGGGTCGGGGAATAACAAGTATAAAGCTTCTGCGTGGGGTGACACGCGCGCCAGACATCTATCGCCCCTATATTATGCATCACGTCCCGCAAACACGCCGTCATACGGGGCTTAGTTCCCGCCCGGGGTGGGTTACGGTCCAGTTCATGATGTAGCACACAGTTAAAGTCCCCGCACCAAAGTAGGGGCGCGTCTAGGCTAGGAGCCACTAGATCCTGCATCCGGGAGAAAAATGCCGGGTCATCAATGTTCGGCGCGTACGTATTAAAGACCAGAAGGACCTTATCGTCCAATCTGAGTTTCGCCAATATGTACCTGCCTTCCACATCCGCATCAATATATTGGACAGCGCATGGAACCCCAGGGGCCACCCAGATTAGGACTCCCCTAGCGTATGTAGAGTAGGAGGAATGAAATAGCTGGCCTCTCCATTTCTTGGCCAGTCGCTGTGCACCATCATCATCCAAGTGGGTCTCCTGTAAACAAGCAACTGAAATCCCATGGCGTTTTAGGAAGGTGAGGACCCTGTGTCTCTTAGTGCACGTACCCAGGCCATGCACATTCCACGTCAAGAATTTAAACCCCATGACCACCACTCATGCCCAGCCGGGCAACAGTTAACACACAGCCTAGGCTGTCGCCAGTAGGCCCTTGCCACAAAAAAGTTCAAAAATGCATCGCACAAAGCAAGCGCCCCGCTAAGCAGAAGCAACATGCACCAAATGCCAGTGTCATCAGTGTCACACCCCAAACCCCGCCCCCCAACAACCCCAACAGACGAAAAATTGACTGGAACCCCCGAAACCCCACCACCCACGAGCAATAGGATAGCAACAACCAGTAACGCCACCCCGCCCTTCCCCCGCCAGTGCCAGGACGTGCACAGCCACCCCATTCAACACTCTCCACTCACACACACACACAACAGAACAACCAAACCCACCCCCCCCCCCCCAGCCCCCTGAAAGACCCAACGAATCCGGGATACGAACCCGGACACCTCTCCCCCCCTAAGTCAGCAATGCGGGAGGAGCAGCCCACACTCACAAGCCCCCTCCCTCGGTGCACATGCCACTTAGTCGGCAAGTGCAAGGCATCGGTCAGTGAACAATCACTCACAACATCCACTCAGAACGAGCAGAGATCTAAGGAGCTGCCGGGCTACAAGGAACTATACAATAACAGCAATCGCACGGCAGAGTCAGTGTAGTCAGGGCAAGGATCATTCCAAGTCTAGGGTCTGCAAGGCAGTTTCCGGGACCACCGGGGCCGCAGAGTCCATGGTCACCGGCGTCTTCTGCAGGGTATCCGGGACCAAAATGCCATCAGGTGCAGCCGCACCGTGTAAACGTGACTCAGTCCTTTCAGGCGAGGCTTCCATCAGTATGGCCCCATCCGGACCCACCGTGGGCCGAGTCTCAGGAGGCCCACGGGATCCAGAACGGCGATTCCTCCTGCCACGCCGTCGTCTCTGCGGTCTGGTCCCCCACACTTCACGCGATCCCCCTCTCTCACCCGGGGGCAGATCATCTCCTCTGATCTCGAGCCACTCCCATACCTCTGCTGGCGTCTCAAAGAAGTGTGCCCGGCCCTGGGAGAGCACCTTGAGCTTAGCGGGGTATAAAAGCATGTACTGTAGCTGCATGTCGCGCAACTTCTGTTTGACCCCCAAGTAGGATTTCCTTAGCTCCTGTACCTGCTGGGTGTAGTCGGGGTAAATTGAGATGCGACTGTTCTCGATCGTGTGGGGCCCCGATTCTCTCGCCGCCTTGAGGATGCAGTCCCGGTCCTTATAGTTTAGGATTTTTGCGATGAGGGCTCTAGGGGCCTCCCCAGGACGCGGAAGGGGCACCAGGGCTCTGTGGGCCCGCTCCACAATAAAGACACTGGACAAACCGTTCGGACAGAGATGCTCACGGATCCAGGTCTCAAGGAATCGTTCAGGGTTCCCTGCCTCCAGCCGCTCCGGGACCCCCAGGACCCGTATGTTACTTCGGCGCGCCCTACCTTCCGCATCCTCGGCGCGTCTCTCCAATGCTCGGGTAGTAGAGGCAAGCTGAGAGAGTGACTTCTGTAGGGACGCTACCTCCCCCTGCAGCTGAGTAATGTTGCCCTCCGCGTCCGAGACTTTATCCGCCACCTTGCGAAGGTCAGTCCTCAAAAGGTTCACATCCACGGACACCGTCTCAATCTGGCGCTCTAGGGCAGTGTGCGAACCCTGTATAGCCTTAAGAAGTTCCGCTCTGGACGGCTCCGGTGACTCCTCAACCCCATCTCCAGCGCCCGTTTGGCGCGTAATCCTCTGTGGTGGCAGACGAGGGGTAGTGTACTGAGTGATCGTGTTGGGTTGGGTAGCCTTAGGGCCACGACCAGTCCGGCCCGTCATAGCTTCTGCACCAGGGATCAATGTCCTCAGTGGGGCCCTCCCTGAAGTCACCCAAGCAGGGTAGAGTGCGCGCCACCACAGCACCGAGGGGAGAATGGGCAAGCAGTGCACGGGTCCACAAGACTAAGATCACAGTAGGCAACGCAGGTCACAGTTCAGAAGCCACCAGAGCGCAGTGTCACGGGTTCACCTCTACCAAAGAGCAGGGCAGAGCGGGGCACAGGTAAATTCCTCTTCCGGCCACCTCCGATCCCAAGGAGGCCGCCCAAGACCAACTCCAAAATGGCGGACAGCCGGGGGAGGGGCGCCGTTCGTCAACAGGTCCAGCCGCACCTCTCCGTGAGCTCCCCCGGTGCCCCACAAGTGTCAGGGATCCCGATCTGCCCCAGGGCACAGGACACTAGCCAGCGGAAGGGGGCAGAAGAGTGGCAGACCCAGCGTGGTCGGACCCCTGGCAGAATCACAGCAGACCAGGGCCCCCACACGCACCTCCGCGCCACAAGTAGGGGCCAGGGCAGATTGGTTCCACAGCCCCGACCTCCAAATGAAGGCGCTCCGTCCTCCGATCGTGCAGCGCTGGTAATCAGAGAGGGGGGAGGGCCCCCTCCGCACTTCAGCCCAGCGAGGCCGCGTGAGATGGCCGACACCTCCGTCCCACTCCCCTCCTCACCGCATTACAGTAGGGCCTCGGTCCTCTGGCACCGCCGTCTCCCGGTCCCGGGTCAAGGATCCCACAGCAGTTAGCCGGCGGGCACCAGGTTGCAGGCTCAGGCTGGGGTCGCTGCTCACTCCCTTCGCCGACCGGTCCAGCAAGTAGGCCAAAGCCGCGGTGCCGCGTGAAAAAGCACGCCAGCGCCGCCTTCAGGAGCAGCCAGGCCGCAGGTCGCGGCGGATCGCGGCGGATCGCCGACCACGGGTCCAGTTCCCCAGGCACAGGGGATCGACGGGTCTCTCACCGCCTCTCCGACGCACTTTCCCGGGAACGAGAGGGTCCGGGCAGGAGAAATACCAGGATGTAATCGGTCTTCGGGACGGAGCTGGTGGAGCTCACGTCCTGTCGGCCATGCTGCTTGGCCACGCCCCCCAGCCAAACGATCTTTGATATCAAATGTCTTTTTTTCCACTACTGATGTCTGAAAATCAAGGTCCGCGACCAACATTCTTGTCCCAAAAAGGACCTCATATGGAGTGATACCCCCTAGAGAACTTCTTTGCAAGTTATTAAGACTACGTTGGACACTTATTAGATGTTTGACCCACACGTCACCTGAACCTAATACCCTAACTGTTATAGACTGCTTTATGTCCCGTTTTTTTCTCTCTACAACCGAATTTCCCTCGGGTTGGAATGGACTAGAATACCGCAATGCAACAATCAAATTGTCCATGGCCTCCTTGTAAGCTCGAGAGCTAAACGTAGGACCCTGGTCATAATGTAGCGTCCCGATTGCGTATGTGCTGATAAAGACTCCCAAATCTTTTATAACAGTTCGAGCATCAGCCGAGCGCTGAGACCATATTCAAATGAACCTAGAACACGAATCCAATGCGACCATGATATATTTATAGTTACCATCCCTCTGTAAGGGACCGCAGTGGTCCAGGTAAACGCAACCTAAAGGTTTATCTGAAATTAACAGGGCCGTCAGCGCAGGACGATTCACAGTAGAGACTTTCATTTATTGGCATATTCCACATTCCAGAACATAGTTTCTGCTTTGCTCCTCATGCGCGGCCACCAGTATATCTGTTTTAATAACGATACCGTGGCGGAAAGCCCTGCATGAGCAGAAGCGAGCCTTTCATGTGCTGCTAGGATTAGTCCTAATCTATGTTCCATGGTTGGAATTACCCTATCACCCATTCCAGAGATTCGAGCAAACGGAACATTGTTCGCATCAGTTATATCTGAGTATTTGAGTGGAAACCCTTTAGGTACTGTTTTACCACTGTCTTTGCTTGAAGCATTGACAGCCAGCATTATTTCACTGTCTATTTTCGTTTTTAGGTCGAAGGCCTAAAAGGCTGCGCTTTCGAAGGATTAAGCATGAGATTGAATGATTCTTAGTAGCGCAGAAGGTCCCGCCTCCCTGCCCTCTCTCTCCTTCATTGGCTGGCTTCCTAAACGGAGGCCAGCCATTGGAGGAGAGATGCGTCACTTCAAACAAGCCCCGTCTTTTTCGGATTTGGGGGCGTGATTTTTTGCATTCTTTAGCCCTGTGACGTCGTCCGTCACTCAGGACAGCAAAACCACGCCCCCATTCCGAAAAATTAAGAACCCTGAGGCAGCCATTTTCCTTTCCCCGCAGTGAGGGTGAGACTCGAGCCTCTGCCTCTGCCCCCGTTTGTGCCGTGCATTTGCCCCGCTCCTTGGCGATTTTCGGGTCCCCTGGCAGGTGCCCACCCTGCCAGGGATTTCGCTGTTTAATTTAAGGCCGGTGCCCACCCGGCATTGCCAAAGACTTCACCGCCGGGCCCGGGATTCCCACACGCTGCACCCGCCTTCCTGCTCGGGGCCGCGCTGCTATTGGCGGACCCCTGAGGCAGGAAGACAGGCAAACGGAGAGAGGACGGAGGCCGGCCTACAAGCAAGCCGGAAGTCCCGCTGCGGAGGAGAAGGAGCCAGCCGCCGTCCCATCTGTGAGCAAAGGGCTGGCCTGTGACTTTTGCAGCCGGTTGTTTTCTGCCAGGGATTAGTATAACTGCCCGATGCTGCGAGGCGTTCTGACCCGTGCGGGAAGCCGCCCGGGTCCTCTCTGTGCCCTGAGCTCCAGTGGTCGCCTCTACCTCCGCCGCCCCCTGCATCCCGCTCCTATCTGCCCCCCCTCCTATCTGCCCCCCACGCCGATTAGTGTAACTGCCCGATGCTGCGAGACGTTCTGACCCGTGCGGGAAGCCGCCCGGGTCCTCTCTGTGCCCTGAGCTCCAGTGGTCGCCTCTACCTCCGCCGCCCCCTGCATCCCGCTCCTATCTGACCCCCCCGCCCCCTCCTATCTGCCCCCCACGCCGATTAGTGTAACTGCCCGATGCTGCGAGATGTTCTGACCCGTGCGGGAAGCCGCCCGGGTCCTCTCTGTGCCCTGAGCTCCAGTGGTCGCCTCTACCTCCCCCGCCCCCTACATCCCGCTCCTATCTGCCCCCCCCTCCTATCTGCCCCCCGCTCCAGCAGCTTCAAGTGACGCTGGCGCAGTGTCCGCCCGCCTACAGACCGGGCACCGGCGCAGCCTGCGAGCGGAGCTGTGCATGGCAGCGGGCAAAGCCCGGCATTATGCAGAGCAACGGGGCAGAGCGCCACCCGCGTCCAGCCTTCGCTGCTAACCTGGATCCGGAGCCAGCCTGGTGTGGAATTCGTGCAAAATTGTTAAGGGAGGAGAGACCATGCCTGCGAGGGATGGGGTTGGTTGGCCGTGACTATTCTCTTACACTGTGGTCTGCACCCCCACCCCTAACGCGTGGCACTACCTGCTGCTGCATTGTGTGACTAACATTGAAAGCAGCAGCGCGGATCCGCGGACATGTAACTAACGTCACCACTTGTTTTTGAAATAATGACTCACTTTCAGTTTTGCGAGAGGCAAGGTGAGAGCCTCGGATCACCCATTTTCCCGCAAAAAGAAACGCAAATCCGATTAATAAAATTCGCGCACAAATGACTGATAGATCAAGCGTTTGTCACATTTCAAACAGTGGAAACGGTGGCTTTGCCCTCGGATGTCTGTGGGGCTCGGGCATGGCCGCCACCAAGGGACCGCCTTACTGCTTCCTGGCACTCAGTAACACCTCAGCAGTGCTGCGTGAGAAGGCCACTTGCAGCTCGCTGTGAGCATTTGTAAGGTGCCTCACAAAGCGTTGAGGGCAGCTGCGGTTGCCACGGCCTCTCAGGCAATGTTTAATTTGTGATAATAATACTGCACGTAGGGCCTCAGCGCTATCCCTATGAGCCTGTCCCAGGTGCTACGAACCTCCAGGCTGACGAGTCTTCCGTCTCATACTTCCTTTTCCGCACCGTTATACAGTTCTTGGCTCTAGCAGGTTATTTTCCATCCATGCCGCCTTCTTTTGATCTTCTGTTTTTGATTCTTTCTCCTCTACATATGCCTCGTTCTCACTTGCTCTGCGTCAAGACTGATGATGAAAAATACGTCTCTGTTCCCTAAAATGAGTGCCGGTGCCGGATGAGCGACTCATAAGGAATGTGACCGTTTCACCAGAGAAACGGGATACCAAAGATTTGGTATACTGACTGTTGTCCTCTCTCAGGCTACTAGCGCCACAATGCCAGTCGTTTGATTTGCAATTGTCGGTCTTTGTGCGAGAGTCACTGTCAAATGACCCACTTTGCAGATCTACTTCGTTTTAAGTGGACAGCTGTCAAAGCAGTGTGAGCCATACTCGGCTATCCACGTCACGTCATGAATTTTATTCTTTCCCAGTTAAGGTTTTACCAGCAAGACCTCCTTCTGTGAAACACTGTGTTGGGTTAACTGGGAAAGAAATACACGATGTGACGTATAAAGCAGAGGCCACAGTTGTTTTAAAGTGGGATAAAGAAGGCACGTTCTGGATGACGTCAAAATTGCCCGTCTCATGTTGGATGTGACAGTAATAGGCTGGCTGATGAACTGGTTGAACCATATGTGAGATTCTAAAGCGGGGTGGGATTCGTTGACCATGTTGCCATCTGTAGTACCAGAAAGATTGTGCCACAGTCACAGCTGAGCTGCCTCAATTGTTCAAACGAAGTGCCTCTAGGCACCGAGGCAAGTTCTCCCTCTCTATCTGCCTCTATCCTCTTTTTAAGACGCATGGAGCCCTAAACAAATGGAGTTGGAAGGCTAGAATTTTGCTATATATAAATATATTTTTTTAAAACCTCTTCAATATAAAGGAGATTCAGTTATCAGAATGGAAGTTGTTTTGGTAAAATTTATGTTTCGACCAGCCTACATTTTACCAAAACAACTTCCATTCTGATAAATGTATCTCCTTTATATTCAAGAGGTTTAAAAATATATATATATATCGCCTGGGGCCTGTGTGTGTGTGCGGCGGTGGAGGGGAGGGAGGGGGAGTTGTAAGAGAACATGAAATGATGTTTTGAAATTGCTGCCTTAAGCAATCATGTCCGGACAAGGCTAATGCGTAAGGTATGGCATGCCATTTGGAAAAGTGGGGAGGGTATCTTCCCAACTTTGGCATCTCATCCTGGCAGACCCCCTAATGAGCGCTTACTAACTGCTGAATAGCGAAATAACAGCTCGCGCAAGAAATCATTGTCCACACCTCTTTAGGAGCAAGAAAGGCCACTTTATTTTAGGACAGGTGCATCATAAATTTCATAAACACATTCATTATTTATTTATTTACATAGTTCAACTCTACAGTGAGCCTACGAAACCTAAATCCCAAAAACCCCGAACAAACTCCTGCCTACTACCCCTAGACCTACCCAACGAGCTACCCTTCAGGATGGCCAACCCGCTCCAGGCTGCCCACTCCCACTAGCCAAAAACCCGCCTCCAAAAGAACAAAGGCACCCGTCCTAACAGTGGCGAACCTACAAAATGAAGCAGCGCCTAGAGCACCGCAAAAGAAAAAACCCACAAAAAATTAAATAAAAAAGAGGGAGGGTGGGTGGGGCAAAACAAACCTCCCTTCTAGCCTCCCGCTATGCAGTTCCCAACCGCCAGCCTGTCTCCCTTATATCCCCTCCGCTAATCAGTCCCCACCTGATTTCTGATTCTCGCGCGAACCTACCCAGGAAGAGACCGGCTCGCGCCTGGCTCTCCCTGGGTCCCCCCTCGCGCAAGAAATCATTGTCCACACCTCTTTAGGAGCAAGAAAGGCCACTTTATTTTAGGACAGGTGCATCATAAATTTCATAAACACATTCATTATTTATTTATTTACATAGTTCAACCCTACAGTGAGCCTACGAAACCTAAATCCCAAAAACCCCGAACAAACTCCTGCCTACTACCCCTAGACCTACCCAACGAGCTACCCTTCAGGATGGCCAACCCGCTCCAGGCTGCCCACCCCCACTAGCCAAAAACCCGCCACCCAGGAAAACCTTTGGCGTTTTCCTGCCCCACCTAAAATTGGAAAGGAAGGAGCACACCACAACTGCACTTGAAGAACTTTGCTAATCAAATCCCTGAGTTCCAGAAGGTAAAAGGAGATGCCCAAAGCAGATAGATGCACACCGTCCTCACAAAATAAATGATGTTCAGAGACTTTTAAATGGTAATGATCTAAACAGTATATACCCAAATGGTGACAAAACAATCGCATTGTTCTATTGACTTTCCGTCGAGCCTTTTCCAGGGCGGAATGGTTCCTCGGCCCACGCCATTGCAAACGAGGCACAAACTCAGTCCATATCAGCATGGTGCTCACCCATGTGGTTTTGATGATTTCCAGGTCTTGCTTCATCAACTTCAACAAAGTCAAACCAGAGAGAGAAACTAAGTCATTCTCCCCCAAATGCAGTACCAGGAGATCCGGAGGTCCCCCGAAACACTGTGAAACCAAAGCAGCCAAGGCGGGAAAAAGCCCACCCCAGCGCATGCCCCCTGTGCCATGCCAGGAGACTTCGAGTGTCATGCTGTTTAGACCAAGAGATCTCCCACAAAGCTGACTGGCAGCGGCTAAAGCTGCCCGTTTAACAAAAGAGTGCCCCAGTATCCACACCCTCCGTTTGGATCCGGCGACTGATGGCCAAGGACCTAGGAGAAAAAGAAATGTTAGACAAGCAAAATGTACTATGTCCTCACATATTTTTCACAGCACTTGGAACGCCAACGACCAATGCGGCGAATTTGGGACCAGTCCCACCCCAACCGAGCGGCCTCCGTCGCCGCACCAATTCTGAATGAATGGGTACCAAATTGAACAGGATCCTTCCCCAGACGCAACAAAACCTTGCGTAATACAGCCAACAATTGAGATGCAACTATGGGACTACCATCGGCATGACAAAAAATGGGCCCCTGGAGAAAATGTTGGGAGGACACAAACACGTCCCATTCCCCAACCGGGCAACATGCAGAGACACCACTCCTGCCAAGGAACACCCACTTACCCCTCCCCATCTGGTCGGTTTTGGACGCCCGCAGCCACAGCCTCACTCTGTCACTTTCCAACACCACCTCACTGCTGGACATACCAACCCTGCCCCACAACCCCAGCAACTCTGAAGCCCGAAATGCCCCAAAGAACAACCAGACAAAACACAAACGAAATTTGGCACACTCAAAAGCATCGTGGCAACACACCTCCAATTCCGGCAACATCAGCTGGAGCAACTCAAAAGTCACAGGCTGCCGGAGCTGCTGACCACCAGCCCGAAGCCTAGCCAAACCTTTCAACACCTTTCGAACCAACACCCCCCCAACAGGATCCCTCCCCCACCAAAGCTGCCCATAAAAAGAAACCCCAGCCAACTTGCCAGAAATTGTAGTGGGCGATAGGCCCTTATCCGCCAAATGTAAAACAAACTGCAAGATGCATTGTTCATCTGACAGACCGGCCCTGATCGGCCCCGTCAAAACCTTACCAAACTGCAGAAACTCATTCCAGGCCTTCACATAACCCCGCCTTGTGGAGTCAGCCACTGAATTTTCGACCAATTGGTGTACCCTCAATCCCCCAGGTCCCATACGTACTGCGGGATCGCTGTTGGTTCCAGGTCCGCCCCAGGAGCTAACTTGCGGAATTCGGACCACTGAAAGCGAGACAAAGAGTCAGCGATGCAATTAGAAGTACCAGGAACATGCCGTGCTTTAAAGACAATATTTAATTGCAGACACCGCAGCATGAATGCGCGCAGGAGCCGCAAAACACGCAAGTCACAAGCCTTTTGGTGATTGACAAGGTGTACTACTGCCAAATTGTCCACATGGAACAAGACGGAGCGATTCTGAAACTCCTCCCCCCATAGATACAAAGCAACCAGCAGCGGGAAGAGCTCCAGAAACGCTATGCTGCGACCCTGTTCTTTCCAGTGCGCCGGCCAGCCGGCCGCGCACCATCGTCCTTCCCAAAATACGCCGAAGCCATGAGCCCCCGACGCATCCGTGAACAACTGGATTTGCCACACCATGTCCTCATCCGCAAAAAACAAGGACACGCCATTGAACTCCTGCAGGAAACGAAGCCAGACAGTCAAATCGGCACGCACAGCGGTGGTAATACGCACCCGATGATGGGGGAGGCTTGCGCCGGACATGGAAAGACCCAGACGCCTACAGAACGTCATGCCCGCCCGAACAACCCGGCAAGCGAAATTGAGGTACCCCAAAAGCTTCTGGACGGTCCTCAAGACAACTTTCCGCTCCCCCAAAACCAGATGTATGAAGGCAGACATTTCCCTCACTTTAGCCTCAGGCAATCTCGCCACCATGGACAAAGTGTCAATTTCAATCCCCAAGAAAGTCAGGGACGTACAGGGACCTTCTGTCTTATCCGGCGCCAATGGAACGCCCAATTCCTCTGCCATAGCCTGAAAGATGGTCAAAGCCGACTGACACTGCCCAGAGTGACCCACCCCAATGAAAAGAAAATCATCAAGGTAATGACAGACCAGGACGTGGCCACTGACAAAAGTAAAGCGCCACTGCAGAAATGTACTGAATGTCTCAAAAAGGGAGCATGACACTGAACAGCCCATGGGCAACACCCTATCCACGTAGAAACTACCATCAAAATGCATCCCCAACAGACTGAAATCACAAGGATGGATGGGCAATAGCCGGAAAGCCGACTGAATGTCGCTCTTTGCCAGCAGAGCCCCAACACCAGCCGTGCGCACGAGCCGTAAGGCATCGTCCACTGAAGCATAATTGACAGTTGAGTCAGCTGGATCAATAAAATCATTAATGGATGCACCTTCGGGCCAGGACAGGTGATGGATAAGACGAAACTCCCCTTCCGCCTTCTTGGGTACCACACCCAGGGGTGAGACAATCAAGTCAGGCAGAGGACAAGTCAAAAAAGGACCAGCAATCCTACCCGCTGCAAGCTCGGCATCCAGCTTTTTCCGCACAACATGTGGACTCTCTTTCGCAGACTTCAAATTGTCCGACCACCTGCCAACCCTGGGTCCCTGATACCCAATCCGAAACCCAATTCTGAAACCCCAAGACAAAATCTTAGCGGCCTCAAAATCAGGATACTCCACCAGCCAGAGATCGAGAACATCTTGCCTAATAGGAGTAGGAGCCCTTGTAAACAGACTGCTGCGGCTGTCCCCTACCCCCTGAACCCCGTCCTTGATCACCCCACCGCTGTCCAGGAAAACACTGGGTGAGCGCATGCTTCCCCCCACACTGCGAACACTCATGCTTATACCTGCAAGCTGGTCGGTTACAGGAACCCCTGTTAAAATGCCAGCATGTGCCAGAGGCGGATGATTGACCTCTGCCCCAAACCCCCGCCCCAGACTGAGCGGGGCGAGCTGAAAAGGGCCGATAATACACTGGCTGCCCGCTAGCCGTGTGGGTCGTAGCAGGCGGATTCGCCGATGCCATCCATTGCAGCCATAATTCGGAATCAACCTAACCCCACGAACGCTCAGGAAAAGCGCTCATGCGCGCCCTGAATTCGTCATCATAGGACAACCAGGCAAAGCCTCCAAAGTAACTGTGAGCCTTGCGTATGACATCTGCATATTTAAACATGTCTATTGCCTTCTCTGGATGACGTTGGCAATAAACGCTGGCATAAATAAGAAAGGCCGAAGTCCAATTCTCCATTGACTTCGGAACTCGAGGCCTCCTAGCCAATTCTAATTCCTCCTCTTTTGACCCTTCTTTAGCCTGGACATCCCTATGGAGAAGCCGAAAAACATCCACAAATGCACCAGACCATATCAGATTCTTCGTTTTTTCAGACAAATGGGACCCCAAAGGCATCCCCACCCCAGAATAAGGCAACTTTTTCGGTAGGATACTATCCTCCGTGACCCGTGTGGCAGCCACCCCGCCATCCCCTGCTGTAGAAACCTCTTTTGCAACTTGCACAGTAGAAACATTCGAAATTACAGGCCGCTCAAGCCTTGGTGCCAGAGCGACTCGCTCAACCACAACCCCATCACCCGTACCAATAGATCTTGTACTCTTAACAGGGAGACTCTCCCTGGGTTGCCACACAGACCACAACCCATCCTTACCTCTCGGCAACTGCTCCGATGGTTGTGGGACAACCCCACGATCCCTCTGAGAAGGTCCAGACCTCACTGCCCCTCGTACACCTGCATGGTCCGCACGAGACTCCTGCAAAACACGAGAAACAGTGGGTTGCCCCAACCCACCCCCTTTGGCCCGTGCTGCCAAAAGCCCAACATCTTTGTCTCTCAATTCCCCTTCTTCCAAATCATCATCATGAAAACTCCCACAGAAAGCTTCATCAGAAAATGCAACTTGATCACTGCCACTGGGCATAGCCCCATCACCAATACCCCCATCATAAAACTGCCAGTCAATGTTCTGAAAGCTGTGTGCACTGAAAGCTGTAGAAGAGCTATCCGCTCCAGACAGCCCCCCTGTAAGCCCACCACTGGAAACAGCCATGTGGACAGTTCCCGGGCCCGTAGAAATAGCCAACAGCCGCCCAGCCGAAGGCGCAGATTGAAGACTGCGGCCGCTCGAGCCAGACAAGGAAGAGGTCCCAAAAACAGTCTCCCCTAAAGCGGAATCGCAATCACCCCCCAATGGACGACCCACCGACGCTAGACCATGGGCACCCCCCGACCCAGTCTCAGGACCACCCAGAAGGCCACCTGGCCGACCCCTAGGGACCGGGAACAGAGATTGACCATTGGCCGGGGGCGCCCCCCTTTGCAACAAACCCTTCCCACCAGGAGCCATGGGCGTGGAGGTGGCAGGCCGGGGGCCAGGCACACCGGTGACCGCAGACTTGGTGGCCAAGGGGGGCAGCACGTTAGGTGCAGCACCCGCCGAAACAACAACATGGGCAGGGGGCGGGGCCTCAGGGGGGGGGGCAGGCCGGCAGCGCGGCCGTAAGAGACCTGACATCAGCACCGCCCAGAGGTGGGGGGCCAAAAGTGTGGGGTGGAGCAGTACCAGGCCCCGTCATGGCGGGGGAGAGCAGGAAACATTGCCCATTCAACCACAGGCAAGGGGAGGCCCCATCCGGCAAAGGCGGAACTGTGGGGAAAGGGTCAAAAGGCACCGCTGCAGGGGGAGGGGTTTGCGCGTGCCCATGCACATCCAGGCTCCGCCCTCGCTTAGGTTTGGGGCCCGCCTGTGGCTTCCCCGACTTCCCCTGTGCCAGCCCGCCTGAGCGCGGAGCCTGCCTGCCCACTGAACGCCCCCGCCTCCCCCCGGGCGCCCCACGAGAACCAGCACTAAAAAACGGTAAATCACCTACCTGCTGGAGGGCGCCCGGGGCATCCGGCGGGGGTTCCACATCAACGGCGGGCAAAACAAGCCCAGGCCCGTCCGCCGGCATGGCCGCCTCGCCGTCTTCCTCCTCCTCCAGGCCCGGCGACAAACACGCCTCCACTGCCCTGGAGACGCCTTCCGAAGCCTTGCGAGGGGGGCGGGCCATGCCGACCCACGCCTCCGCCGGAACACCCGGCCGTAGCAGGTCTTCACGCCCGGCCTCACAAAGTATCTGCACAGCCCTACGGACCTCCGCCGCCTCCTCCATGAGCCCAGGGACAAAAGGTAAAACACGAGCGCCGCAAAACAAACCTCCCTTCTAGCCTCCCGCTACGCAGTTCCCAACCGCCAGCCTGTCTCCCTTATATCCCCTCCGCTAATCAGTCCCCACCTGATTTCTGATTCTCGCGCGAACCTACCCAGGAAGAGACCGGCTCGCGCCTGGCTCTCCCTGGGTCCCCCCTTACAGACATTCACACACTCTCTGAGGTGGATGCCATTTGTGCATTATACAATTGTGCTGCTGATGCGTTAATTATGAATCAGCGCACATGCCACTTAATCCATCCTCTGCGCATAATCGGCAGATTTTAACAACAGAAATATTGTTTTCAACCGAAACGGTTCAAAAGAAACTAAACATGCAGCAACTTGAGGCTGCCTTTGGAAGGCTCTTTGTGAAGGTTGACTGTTCACCTTTATTTTGCTTATTCCTATATTTGGTTGCTAAACTTGTACAAATGAGTTGCAACCTATGCATGGACTGTGTTAACAAGTGCAAAAATGACAAATTAATGAATAAATACTAAGACGTCGCAATGACTTCTACAGCGCTAGCCATTACATCGCATTACAGTACAAAAGCCATTACATCGCATTACAGTACAAAAGCCATTACATCGCATTACAGTACAAAAGCCATTACAAAAGCCATTACATCGCATTACAGTACAAAAGCCATTACATCGCATTACAGTGCAAAAGTGCTGTTTCACCACACGGGAAAATGCACGCAACGCATGACAGTGCAAAAGTGCACTATCACGAAAGTAAAATGCAAGATATCATATTAAACAAAGCAGAAAGTAAAATGCACGATATAATAGGAAAAATGCACGATATAATAACAAACGCTCACCATATATTCCAGAAACGGTGGAATATTTATAAGGGATGTAATATCGACACAGTGCACAACAAAACGGAAGTTAAACTAAAAAGGATCTCAGAAACCTATTCAACAAAACGGAAAGTAAACTTACGGAAATTAAAAAAAATTGATCTCAGAAATGATGTCATATTCATGTGCGAGGGCCCCAAATACTAGAAATGATTCACGACCACATAACGGAAAACTATGTGGTCTGAGGGCAACGCTGCCAACTTTGGTGCTGGGAACTAATGTTCGAACCTCCTGTCACGTCTCCCCCCCAAAAAAATCACCATGTATATATTTTTTTTGGGTGGGAAACAATCCTAAAATATATTAATTTTGATACACTGCGTGCGAGAATCCCAAATATACCCTTACTAAATTAATTGTGAAAACATTTTAATATCATCCTTGTAATTTGAATGTGTATAATGTTTTATATGAACGTATGCCTTGATGCCTCGTTCTCACTTGCTCTGCGTCAAAGACTGATGATGAAAAATACGTCTCTGTTCCCTAAAATGAGTGCCGGTGCCCACCATATGAAAGCACCGGCATAAATTAAGCACTATCTCATGTTGAACGGTTGTGTTCTTCAGTTAGGTATGAAAACTCTGTGCCCCTCCCCCCACGTGTTATCAAAGCTGTGCTGCGAGGCTCTCTAGATGGGAGGGAGCCATTCATGATGTAATGTCAAGGTGTTGCTGCACAAGCTTCTAGAAACTCTATCCACCTTCAATACACTTTACTCTGAATGTATCTCACGATGCCTAGAAGGCGTAAGTATAAGTGATTCAAGCAGATTTTCTGACCTCTGTCAGAAAACACTATCAAGTGTCCTCTTTACATGACTCAGTTACATTTGTTCAGACTTACTTTTGCATATTGAGATCGGGTTCATTTTGCTCCATTTTAATCTAGTAAATTAGCTTTGTCCCTCGTGGCCTTTTTCATGATAGGCGACCATGACTCCCTGTGCCAGTTGTTCACATAACCAAATCATCAGCGACCACTGGAGTATAATGTTGTGCAGTCATGTCTGTGCAGCGCCAGGAAGACACTGCGGCTGAAATTTGACAACTATCCGTCCGTACTGACGCAGGGGCCATTTTGGTAGCAGGTACCTGTAACCGTGTAACTTGAAGAGACATTGTATTGTAATGCATGGGCAATAAAGATCATTGTGCACACAGTGTCCATAATAGTCCAACAGCCCAGTCCTCACCATGTTGGTATTTTGCGGCAAAGCATTACCAGAACCGGTCCTTCCGGGCTCCCACAATAAAACAGAGGTGTCGGTGAGATCAACTTTACAGCTACATAAGAGACAAGATAACTGAGAAAACGCTACAATACTTTCGCATTTTTTCCGCATTGATTCATGTAATTGATAGAGTGAAAATGTAGTTTGAGGGCCAACAGGACCAGTTACACCTTGCGCACCGAAAAGCCTGTTGCATATTGGCGAGGTTGAAATTATGCCAAAAGCGGGTGAAAGCAGCTATTGTGTAACTCCTGTGACGAGTTATGTTGCCACCCACCTCGTACCTTCTGTTCGTTAGACGCTTTTTACGTTGATATTATTCCTTCTCTATCTCACTCCGTAAGCCCATTATAGAATCGCCTCACCGACGTGATGCACTTTTAGTTACCAAGCGCTTTATAAATGAATACATATAACAATAATTAACAATAAATATAACACAACAAATAAACTTATGTCCCCAGGGAAGTGGACGAAAGTCTGGGGTGGGTGAGAAGACTACAGGAGACATACTGGAGAATCTAATCTATCCTCAACATGATGCGTGGACTGCTTTTGGGCCCTCTCAGATAGACCACTGGTTGCAATATTAGGCATCAGCGGTCCTTTACAATTCCACGGGCACGGGTAGGGAGACAACAGCACTTTCAGCACTTGTCACTCCAACCTCGTTGATCTTCTTCTTGTGTCTAGTTTAAATTAATCAGTGCGCGCACGCAAATGTAACATTTTCTTTGCCGTTAATAGCTCCTTGTTCAGAGAGGAATAGATCATTAACCACGACTCCTGACACTTTTTCTCTACTACATCCTAATTTTAATTTGTCTCTAATCCTCTCCTTGAGTGCCGGTCCAAACTTGCATTTTGAAACCAGCATCTTAAACATGGTCACATGTTCTTCATCCATCTCCCCATCTCTGTTTGCGGACTTTAAAGAGGTACCTTTTAAGTATAGTGAATGGTTGTGGAAAACTATTAGAAACTCAATGTCCCAGAATCCCTAGCAGCTGTTCTTTTCATATCACTCCCAGATTTGCTCAGAGTAACTGTTGCCAGACGAGCACTTCAGAAACTTTCAATGCTTTGTAAATAAAGGGCAGATATTAGGTGGCAACCCGCCTCTTATAGAGCACGATTTACAAAAGGGGGTGGTGATGAACAGAGTGTCTGAATTGAGCAGACCACTCTTACCCAGTCCAAAGATCAGGGCTTGATCCATCACCGTTATTTATCTCACTGCCCCATCCCAGCTCAGAACCTGGCTATATGCAAATCAGTCTGTCCCTGGCCCAGTGCATCATGGGAACAGGGCAGACTAAACTACCAAGCCAATTCTTTACCAGAAAGGAGACAAGCTACCGGGGACCGGTTTCTGGCATTTCAGCCTCTTCGGCCCGGCTTGCTTGAATCCTGATGGAGCAGTGAGAAAGGGACTCATGTCTGAGTATACCCTGCCACACCTATAGTGGCCAAAATCGATTTACAAAAGGGGGTGGTGATGAACAGAGTGTCTGAATTGAGCAGACCACTCTTACCCAGTCCAAAGATCAGGGCTTGATCCATCACCGTTATTTATCTCACTGCCCCATCCCAGCTCAGAACCTGGCTATATGCAAATCAGTCTGTCCCTGGCCCAGTGCATCATGGGAACAGGGCAGACTAAACTACCAAGCCAATTCTTTACCAGAAAGGAGACAAGCTACCGGGGACCGGTTTCTGGCATTTCAGCCTCTTCGGCCCGGCTTGCTTGAATCCTGATGGAGCAGTGAGAAAGGGACTCATGTCTGAGTATACCCTGCCACACCTATAGTGGCCAAAATCGATTTACAAAAGGGGGTGGTGATGAACAGAGTGTCTGAATTGAGCAGACCACTCTTACCCAGTCCAAAGATCAGGGCTTGATCCATCACCGTTATTTATCTCACTGCCCCATCCCAGCTCAGAACCTGGCTATATGCAAATCAGTCTGTCCCTGGCCCAGTGCATCATGGGAACAGGGCAGACTAAACTACCAAGCCAATTCTTTACCAGAAAGGAGACAAGCTACCGGGGACCGGTTTCTGGCATTTCAGCCTCTTCGGCCCGGCTTGCTTGAATCCTGATGGAGCAGTGAGAAAGGGACTCATGTCTGAGTATACCCTGCCACACCTATAGTGGCCAAAATCGATTTACAAAAGGGGGTGGTGATGAACAGAGTGTCTGAATTGAGCAGACCACTCTTACCCAGTCCAAAGATCAGGGCTTGATCCATCACCGTTATTTATCTCACTGCCCCATCCCAGCTCAGAACCTGGCTATATGCAAATCAGTCTGTCCCTGGCCCAGTGCATCATGGGAACAGGGCAGACTAAACTACCAAGCCAATTCTTTACCAGAAAGGAGACAAGCTACCGGGGACCGGTTTCTGGCATTTCAGCCTCTTCGGCCCGGCTTGCTTGAATCCTGATGGAGCAGTGAGAAAGGGACTCATGTCTGAGTATACCCTGCCACACCTATAGTGGCCAAAATCGATTTACAAAAGGGGGTGGTGATGAACAGAGTGTCTGAATTGAGCAGACCACTCTTACCCAGTCCAAAGATCAGGGCTTGATCCATCACCGTTATTTATCTCACTGCCCCATCCCAGCTCAGAACCTGGCTATATGCAAATCAGTCTGTCCCTGGCCCAGTGCATCATGGGAACAGGGCAGACTAAACTACCAAGCCAATTCTTTACCAGAAAGGAGACAAGCTACCGGGGACCGGTTTCTGGCATTTCAGCCTCTTCGGCCCGGCTTGCTTGAATCCTGATGGAGCAGTGAGAAAGGGACTCATGTCTGAGTATACCCTGCCACACCTATAGTGGCCAAAATCGATTTACAAAAGGGGGTGGTGATGAACAGAGTGTCTGAATTGAGCAGACCACTCTTACCCAGTCCAAAGATCAGGGCTTGATCCATCACCGTTATTTATCTCACTGCCCCATCCCAGCTCAGAACCTGGCTATATGCAAATCAGTCTGTCCCTGGCCCAGTGCATCATGGGAACAGGGCAGACTAAACTACCAAGCCAATTCTTTACCAGAAAGGAGACAAGCTACCGGGGACCGGTTTCTGGCATTTCAGCCTCTTCGGCCCGGCTTGCTTGAATCCTGATGGAGCAGTGAGAAAGGGACTCATGTCTGAGTATACCCTGCCACACCTATAGTGGCCAAAATCGATTTACAAAAGGGGGTGGTGATGAACAGAGTGTCTGAATTGAGCAGACCACTCTTACCCAGTCCAAAGATCAGGGCTTGATCCATCACCGTTATTTATCTCACTGCCCCATCCCAGAGCACAGCGGATACTTTGTTTATGTATCGTTTAAAGGAAGAATACACCAGCAAAATGGGGGTGAAGCCAGCTGCCCGGTCAAATACGGGGAACATCCCAGCAGAGGGAGCCTAGGAGAGCAGGGCTCGTTCTGTCCCAGCTCCGGCTGTGATGGCTGACTCGTGCTTGAGCGATGTGGTGCTGCGGGTGTCCGTGGAGTCGCTGCAGGTGGCTCCCGGGTTGATGGCGGCCGTCGTGGGAGTGGTGGTCGGAGTCGTCGTGGGGACCCTGCTCTGCTTCTTCGTGTTCCTGCCCCGCTTGAAAAAGAAGGTAGCGTGCTCCACAGCCTGGACTGACTTTACAGCTTAATAATCTCCGCATTCTTACCCCTCTTAGAATCGCTTGCATGTGACAGATTGTATTCCAGTGGAAACCACATTGTAGATGGTGTCATTAATGTTAATGCGCTCTTGTATCTTATTTTATTCCTCTCTTTGTTAGTTGGAGCCACTCTTCTAGATTGCTTTATTGAAGTGCATATTTATAGATTTGCTAATCTGTGCACATAATTGTAGTTGATTTTAATTTAGCAATACAAAGATTGACAAAACATTCAGGGGAAACAAATCAAACTTTGCCAACAGATGAAAATTCGGGAGTGCAGGACAGCGCTCCTTGAATTGCAGCATTTCATAGACTTTGAAACAGCTGAGTAGGAATAACAGTAAAATAGCTCCCACCTTGAACCACATCTTAAATAACACCAAGGGACACAGCCCATACTCCCTAGAACAGTTTCCAATACCCTTTCGTCGTCCTTCCTTTCACGTATCCATCCACACATCCATCCATCGGTTCTCACGTTCACCCTTTATTCATCCACATTTGCATGTTTCCTTCATTGCCCATCCACTTGTCAGTATATGCATGCATCCATTTATCTTTTTAGCCATTGATCCAGTCACTAGCCTATCACCTATTCTTCCACCAATCCTCAATTCACTCTGCTAATCATCGTTCCATTGCTCCATCCATCACTCCAATTGGTTCATTCTAAAGTCCATCCATCCTTCCACCCTTCACCATTTCTTCCTTCTTTGTTTCGAAGTTTCCTTCCTTCTTTCACTCTTCCTTTCCCCTTCCATTCTTGTCTTTCTTTCTGCCCATCTTAATTTTTCCTCCTGTGTAGATAGCTTTTTTGTAGGAGGCTCTATGTGTGGGTGGCTCTGTGTAGGTGGCTCTTTGTGTGTGAGTGGCTCTATATGAATGACTGTGTGGGTGGCTCTGTATGTGTGTGTGGCTCTGTGTGGGTGTAAATGCAATAGGTCATGCATATGCGAGTGATTAAGCTATTGGCATTGTAAATGACAATGCCATTTATTTCTAATTAAAAAAAAAGGCATAAGCAATGACAATAGCTCTACCTTTAATAATGCCGAGACCATTGCATTGTAAATGCTTGTTGAATGAGTGATTGCAGCTACGGAAGCCGTTTGCACAGCTGCCTTTGCAGCTTCATCAGCCAATGAATTCCCTTCAACGTGAACGCGATCACGTTGATGACTCAGCGTGTGTATCACGTGAGTGTTTTGTAGTCCTTCTCGTAACTGAACTACTTGTTCTCAAAGCGTTTTATGCTTAATTGTGCCACCTTTTCCATCTTTGAAACCGTTTTGAAGCCAATTCTGTAAATATTAATTGTAGGATTGGACGCAATAGAAAGAATCGCACAATATGAGTGTTGGGAATTCGCGATCCGTATTTTCAAGAACCATGATGAATGCTTGTAGTGCAGCTCGCTGAGCTGTTTAATCTCCTAGAGATTGTGTTTTTGTGACCATAGGTCTGATCGCGCATGCAGCACTGTAAGCTTGTTTATCATCTGTAGCTGGTTGTGCTGATCCGTCAGTATAAATTATACATTCATACTGGTCTAGAGGCAGAATTTCAGTAGGCAGAGGACATTCTTGTTCGTATTGTATAAATGCTTGTGTTTTAAATAAGGATCAAAAACGTATTCAACATCCGTTGTGGCAAGAGAATTAAGGATGGATTTACAACAAACCTGGAGTGTTATATTACGGAGCATACACGGGCAATTTGTGCGGCGCAATACAGAAGCGTAGCCCGAAACAAACGACCGGATGGAGACTTACGAAAGTAAGCTTGATAAACAAACGGGCGAAACTACAGATTTGATCAGAAGACAGAGACAATCTGGAATGACGTATAACACAGAAGTTAGGCGAGAAGCTGTCATTTAAATAAACAGAGTATCAGCAAATTTTTTACATCGTATATACGAGTCAATTGAAGAATTGCGGGGAGAAGATATACAGCAAATTTTGAAAATTTTAAGACAACGAGAATCTTAAGTCTTGATAAAGATGGAAATAATTTGATGAAAACCATCGAAACGCATCAACGCTTTCCTTTAGGCACAATTGAAGAACTGATATGTATATAGTTAAATACTGATGCAGACAATGTGTTAACTGACATATCTGAAACGGAAAATCAATGTGCTACTGTATTTGACAAGAGTTAGGTCTTACATGTTGGGTTGTCTTTATTATGCTGGTCATAATTGGTTGCTTGGGGCATTAAGAAATTGTATGAACTACTTGTATTGTTGTGATTAGATTTTATTCTTTGATTATAATATTGTTTTTATTGTTAATACTGTGTAATCATTTTTTAAATGTCTGATGATGTATAATGAGCTCTAAAATAATTGCTGTTGTGATAATAAAATGTATGTTTTTAATCGGTATATGGTTCATTGCATGCCAACATTATAATATAGTGGGTCAAGGGAACATTCTGTTTTTTGGGCAAGAGAATTAACCCATTTTATCCATCTTGGATGTAAAGCTTTAGCATTCGGAATGCTCACTTTTGTTACTGCTTCTAAAACAGGTACAGGTGTCACGATCATAATGCGTTTTCCCTGTGTGAGGGCTCTTCCTTTTGCTACAGCAGTTTGAACAGCTGTCAGAATTTTTTCTGTAGAAGTGAATTTCATTTCTGCTTGTGTGTACAAATGTGACTTGTAAGCTATTGGTACTTTTTCACCTTCGTTAAAAGTTAAGTAGATGAATCCGAACTCATCCGGAATTATTCGGATCACTAAGTTGCGTACGTTTACGCGTGTTTGCTAATGTTTTGTTGCTAACATGTCTGTTTGGAGCGAACGCACAATTTCTGTGTGGTTTTGTGTCCAATTTACTGTTTTAAAATCACAGTTGATTAATTCGTAGAGAGGTTTTACCCTTTCTGCGTAGTTTAGAATATAAATTCTTCCAAAATTCAGGAATACTAGAATTGACTGTAAGTTTTTCAGCATTTTTGGTGGTTGGAACAGCCCCCACTTTTCTAAAAAGTTGGCTGCCAGGCTTTTACCTTCACTTGATAACTCATACCCTAGGAGAAGGACGTTGAGGTGGGCAATTCTTGATTTCTTAAAATTTAATTTGAACCTTCAGAGGCGAAGCCCAGTATAATGGTGTTCACCCTGTTCAAGTGCCGATCCAAGTCATCGTCTGTCAGATAGATGTCATCGAAATATGACAATGCTTCATCATCATAAGTTTGTAGTAACTCTGTTACCCTTGCTGAGAATAACCCAGGACTATTCTTGAATTCTTGAGAGAGACGACAAAAGTGACGCTGTGTCCCCATTATTGAGAAAGCGGTCAAATACCTACTTTCTGGTGCAATGTTTTGACAGAAGAAACCGTTAGAAATGTCTAATGTGGTTTTGTACATTTTACGTACAATGAGTTTAAATGTCTGTAATCCAATACTAGACGATCTGTATTATCTGTTTTTTAGACAGGAAAAAAAGGATTGTTCATTGATGAGGTGCATGTTTCAATCACCCCCTGGTATTCAAGTTGATCTAATATCTCCCTGGCCTGTTTTTTAGCTTCTTGCTTAACTGGGTACTGCCTTTGGGCAGTTGGATGATTTTTTAATTGGATTTTATGGTGAGGGGAATCCCTATCCCATCCTACATGATTTATATATAATGTTGGAGCTTGGGTGACTGCCCATTTCCTGGTATAAGTATATTTTAAAGGAATTGGAATATGGTTGGAGAAGGCTGGCATAATGATGTCCTCGCCATGTGGGCAATCCCTGACAAATTCTGGTGGCCTGTCTTGCTCAGCTAGAAGAATGTCATAACCCTTAGAAAGTCGCTCCCAAAAGAATGCTTGGTATGTCTCCCTCCATCCAGAGTGTTATTTCATATAACTTATGTGGAGAACTAACCCTGGTATCTGCAGTTTCAACTTGAATGTACTCATTCAAGTCCACTGTCTCCAGAAGACCCTTCAGGTTCTGGCGAGCTATTGTGACTTTTGCTGCGCTGTCCAACATCGTCTGAGCCCATTCTTCGTTCTTGAGTTGTGTCCTCAAGATCCTTGGCATGTCTGATTTTTAGACCTGCTACCTTCTTTTTGGTAAATTGAGGTTTCTTGTTTTTCTGAACATGTTGATCGTCTTTGGACTTCACAAGTTCTTCTTTGTTGTCTGACCGTCCTCGTCTTTCGGATTTCTGTGATGAAGTCTGAAAGGTACGAGAGGAATGTGTATCAGTATCTTGATATTTATCAGGTTTTCTCAAATTATCCCTATTCCTGATGTTATACCTCCTTTCAGAGGGCTCCTTTTGAGGAGACCTACCTCGGGAAAGAGAAAGCTTCTCTTTAGAAGTTTGTTTGCTGTTGTCCCACTTCTTTTTAGAAGGATTAGGAGTGTTTTTAGTAAAGACCTTTTCAGGACTTTCAGACAGTTGAGGTTTCACTGTATAATTCGATTAAATTTTATATATTACTAAGTAATTGTTCGTCCAACATTGCTTCAATGTCAGGGTCAGGTATGTAGCCGGCTAAGGCTGACCATGTTGCTCGTGATCTACCTAGTGGACCGAGCCTGGTAATGTGATTTAAATGTTTTAGGGTGCCGTTAAACCAGAGCTCATGCTCTTGGTAAGTGAGTGGAATTTCAATATTCTCGAAAGAAATATATTCCACTGGTGGATCATCTTCTTTGTAGAAGTGAAACATAAGTGTAATTGGATTTGCTTCTGGGAAGACTATCCTTGAATCGAAAACCTCTGTCTGGTGATATTCATGTGCCTCTATCACAAAAACTGCCCTACCACCTCTCAATGTTAGGCCATGTTTTATAAGTTTTATAGTGATGGCTGTCCTTAAATTTGGAGGAATGACTACAGCATTCGCATTGGTTTCTTGGAAACCTGTAAAGTTAAAAGCTGCCTCGGCTGGATCAGCCTCAGCTCCACCGGTTTCGGTGTTGGTAACCGCCCGGCTAGGGACATTTTTTGTTTAATGAAAACTGCAGAGCAAGTTTCAAGGGAAAAAAGATAAGGTGTACAAATATCACCTTAAGCTGAATGGTGACAAGACAGAATTAATGTTTCTGGGCAAGTCTCCTTCACCTTCTTCGGCCCTCTCTTGGCTGCCCTGTCTCGGTACGATGCCAGTCCCAAAGCACCAAATGAAGAGCCTAGGCATATGGCTCGACAGTTCCCTTTGTTTTAATTATCAAGCCACCAAGCTCCCTGCTATCTGCTTTGGCCTGATGAGGATGTTGAGGAAAATCCTGCCACTACTTCCCTTCCAGTCCCGAAGGATTATGGTGCAAGCCCTCATCCTGTCCTGTTTGGATTATGGGAACGCATTGTATCAGGGCGCCCGCAGGCCATCACTCAAAAACTGCAGGTAATCCAGAACTGTGTGGCCCGCCTACTCCTTGAGATTCCCCGGAGACAATCAGCGAGACCTGCTCTGAGGAAGCTCCATTGGCTGCCAATTCAGTCCAGAGTACGTTTCAAGGCCATGTGCCTGGCCCATGGAGCTATCTGGAAAACTGGACCTGCAATCACCCATCCTCTGGTTACTCCTTATCAACCATCCAGGAGTTTTCTTTCTAGCACCGCCTTCCTTGCTACTACGAGGAAAGTTTGTAGATCCAGATGGGGTCGTCGTTCCTTCTCTTGGAATGCCTCCATTCTCTGGAACTCCCTGGCCTCCATTCGTCACAGGGAACCTAACTCATCGTCCTTCCGCCGACTTCTCATAACTCATCTCTTCACTAACACTCACTAACCTGTCATGTCCTTGCCCTTGTTCTGTCTGGTCCTAAGCACTACGAGGCCTCAGGGTAGTAACACGCTTTATAAAACCTATTTCATTCATTCATTCATTCATTCATTCATTTTGGAACACTGTATCCTTCAACGTTGAACAAACCAAAAAGCTAATACATAGGATTTTTCCTCCTACTCAGCTATGGCGGATATTATCCTTCACCCACTCCAGACGTCTGTTGGATTATTACGGTAAAAGGAGTCTCTGAGAAAATCACAACTGAGTTACTCCAGTATCTAGCGTTAAATTAGTGCCTTACCAAACCATTGGGCTCCATGTAGTGTAGT
>NW_028252103.1:0-2000 GCF_964263255.1 Lissotriton vulgaris
GAGTGAAATGTCCAACTATCACCTATACTCGAGATGAACTCCTATGCATTAACACTAGTTCCTCGCTAAGGGAACTAGCAGCAGCTTCGGGGAAGCAGACAGACTCTTTTAGCTGTGGCCTTTTGAACGTGAGGTCGCTGTGTTCACATCATGGAGATATTGCCATCATGATTGACTGCCATGAGTTAGATATCCTACTTATGACAGAGACATGGACAAGCACGGACTGTGCAGTGGAGTTGGGCTTGGCCTGCCCCTCGGGCTATAAAATCAGGCACATCCCTCGGATTGGTGCTAGAGGGGGAGGACTGGGTTTAATTTTCAGAGAGTCAATAGACCTGTCCTTGATTGACATTAAGACCATTCCTGGTTGTGAACTACTTGCCTTTTCTCTGAATGGGCAGGGGGGCGCTCAATTTACCGGTCTGCTCTGCTACAGACCTCCATCTAGCCCTTTATCGGCCGTGACAGGGCTGATTGAGCTAATCCTTGATTTATCCACCTCGCACTCAAGGTTAATGGTACTAGGAGATTTCAATCTCTGGTTAGGCGGTTCTGGAGATACAGCGCTCACAGATCTGACCCAGACCTGCCGGAGTATTCAGCTGCAGCAGTTGGTCCTTACTCATACCCATTAAAAGGGCCACATACTGGACCTAGTTTTTGCAGATCCAGAGCATGTCACTGTACGGAACATCCTGCCCCAGTGCTGGACGGACCATGCGCTGGTGCATTTCTCTCTTACGCCCAAGGTGGGCCAGGGGAGAAATAGGAATTCAGGTGGGGTTAAAAGTACCAGACAATGGTCAAAACTCTTGAGTCAGGCCCCTCTACCCTCACTACTCTCAGAGGGTTTTACCTTAGAGGAAAACGTAGACTTGAGCTACGAAAGGCTTAACCAACAGATTGTGTCCTCCCTAGACTCCTTGGCCCCTTTACAGAAAATCAGAAACAGGCCTACTCCGGCCATGCCATGGTTTTCCGAGGAGTTGTTTCAACTTAAACTCCAATGTAAGCGGGCCGAGCGTACTTGGAGAAAGAACTACCTGGACTCAGATCGGGCTCTTTACAAACAGGCCCTGTCCATCTATAAAGCACAGATTAAATGTGCGAAGGCCAGGTTTTTGGAAGAGTCTTTGCGGGTGGCAGTAAACAAATCACAGACCTTGTTTAAGATTGTGAAGGACCTGTCATGCCCTGCTAGTGCGGCTAATGCTATCTCTGCATCTCAGTCTCTGTGTGATTCACTGGCACAGGCCTTTGAGGACAAAATCGCAGCCATTCTGAACAATCTTGGCGTTACACCTAGCGGTAATCCTCAAAGATGTACTGAAACGCATCCCGGGCCTACTAAAGAAATGACCCCCAGCTCTGCCAGGTTGGACTGTTTTCCTTCTCCAATTTTTGAGGAATTCTGTTCCTTGGCTCACAGCGTGTCGTCGGGATCACCTTTGTACCCACTTCCACACAAACACTGGAAGCTGTTCCGGGAAGAACTCTTCCCCCCGCTGTCTGCCATCTGTGATCAGTCCCTGGTTTCAGCACGGGTACCAGACTGCTGGAAATTAGCCGTGGTATCCCCTCTTCTTAAAAAGGACACCTTGGACCCGGTCTGCCCAGCAAACTATCGACCTATCTCCCTGCTCCCGTTTCCAATAAAGATTCTGGAAAAGTGGGTTACAAAACATCTGTCTAAGTACCTGGAGACCGGGTCCTGCTTGGATGAGGTTCTATTTGGGTTTAGACCGGCCCACGGGACGGAATCAGCGTTGGTGACTGTGTTAGACGACCTCAGGACGCGAGCCGCCCATGGTAGAGCAGCCTTTTTAGTGCTGCTCGATATATCGGCCGCGTTCAATACTGTCAGTCATGCAATTCTGATTAAAAGATTAGAGGAAGTAGGGGTGACAGGCCATGCCCTGAAGTGGCTGACATCATACCTTGGAAATCGTCACCAGGTAGTGTCATTGCCACCGTTCAAATCTAACATCAGAAGAGTG